>NC_137796.1:54857249-55137436 GCF_963383645.1 Muscardinus avellanarius
AACTCATGGGGCCTTTTCTTCTCTTCCCTCCCTCCCATGAAAGGTGGCTCCTGAAGCCTCCCAGTGACTTTTCCCCTCTTCCCTTCAGTGCGCTCTAAGTCTTCCTTCTTCCCATATGGAAAGACAATGACACCCAAACCTCTCTGCTGTTTAAGGGTTGCAACCCCTAACCTCCACCTTCTAGGATATAGCAATCACTGGTCCCTCTTGGTATGGGAAACATCAATACCTCCAGATGTTGAATCCAACCACTGAGGGCCCAATGCCTTCTGGCCTGGCCTGTAGGGAAAGCATGACCTAAGGTCTTCTACTTAAGGGAACAGTAACTCTGAGATACTCCTACTTTAGGAAAGCACTGACGATTTCTCAGTCTGGAAGGCTATAAGCTATAAACCCTCCCAGGCAGAGCTGGGAACATCACCATTGGTTCTTGGTGACAAAAATGAATGTGCTCTCCTAGTACAAATACTAGTTCTCTGACCCTCACTTTTTGGGAATAGGTCCCCCTACCAAATACTTTACAGTAGAAAAGACTGATCTGGCCTCTATCCCCAGGGGGCTCTTCTAGCCTCAGTCCCTTAAAGGAAAGCTGTAATGTCCAGTTCCCATTCTCCGAATGGCAACACAACTTGGTGCTGTTCCTGGGAAATAGTTACCCCTTTCCCTTCGGGAAACTGATGAACCAATCATTCTAAAGGACCAGTGACAGGTTCTTTTGGAGGGAGATAATCCTACCTTGCAATTTTTTTCAGCCAATGACAACATACCCCAGAATGATTAAAGAGTTATGACCTTAGATCTATAGTCTATGGAGAGTTGTGACCCAGCCTCAATTCCATTTTTGCTAAAGGAGCTCCCTCCAAGGCCTTTTATTTTTTCCTTAAAGAACAGTGACAAGGGATTTGATTTGAAGGATATGCTAATTCTCAATCTGTTCATATTTTTAAGAAAAAGTAACTATTAGTTGTCATCTTTGGAGGTACAGCTCTACATATTTTGGGTAAGTAATAATGTCAGGCTCTACCTTTTAAACCTGACCCTGTTTTTGGGGGGTCAGAGTAACCCCAAATCCCTTCTTTAAGAGATTCAGCTCAAATCCCCATTCTCTGAGGGAGAGCAAATGCGGATCCCCTTTTTGTGGTGTGGGATACTGGTGGTGATCATATTCTTGTTCTCTTAGGAGACAATAATCCTAGATCCCCGTTTGCAAGCGACTATGACCTCTGAACCCGCTCTCTAATGCATGGCAACATCTGATATCTGTTTTTAAGGCTCAAGGACTCAAGACCTCTTGTATTGGAAGAACAAGAACCTGTGACTCCTGTTTCCCTGAGTGTTAGTAATTCTGATCCTAAACTCCAACTGATGGTAGCCTCCAAACCCCTTTCTCTGGGAGGGAGAGAGCTCAGATCCCACTTTAGGAAGCACAGGGTGACCTCAAGCTCCTGTACAGACATAAGAACCTGACCCACGCTTAGAGACCTAAGGATATCCAGATCACCCCACCCCACACAGGCTCCCCGGTACTCACGGCCCAGCTTGACTCCGGGCGGCGGGAAGCTAGTGCCCGCTCCGGGGCCACTGCTACCTGCTCCGCCGCTGCCGCTGGGGCCTCCCCCAGAGCTCGAGGCCCCCACGCCCCCACCCAGGGCCCCGACCGACGCCTTCCCGCCGCCGGAGCCGCCTGGGCCAGAGGCCGAGCCCCCAGGGCCGCCGCCACCGCCTCCGCCTCCGCCGCCTGGCTCCGCAAACGAGCTGGTCCGCGCCCGGCCCGAGCCCCCAGGGCCGCCTCCCGAAGGCCCGCCGCCGCTCATGGCGCCGAGCGCAGGCCCAGGCCGCGGGGCTCGGGCTGCCCCGGCTGCCCCCTCCGCCGCCGCTGCCGCCGCCTCCCCGGGGCTCCGGCCTCTTCCAGGCCGCGCCGCTCGGGCTCCGGCTCCGGCCCAGCGCCCGCCGCGGGGCACGCCGGGAAATGCAGTTCGCCTGCCGACCGCGCCGCGTCGCCGCCCACGGACTGCACAGAGGCGCGCGTGGCATGCCGGGAAATGGAGTCCGCAAAGGCTTGAGGGTAGATGGCGGGGGATGACTGGTCACGTGGCACGTTGGGAACTAAGAGTCCTGCGTAATTGGTCAGCCGGCTCTGCCATGCCAAAGGCCGGCGCTGAACCACTTTTAAAAAAATCAGAGCCGAACACTTACTCTGCGGCAACGGAGAGCCCCTAGGTGTGTCTCAGAAGTGTAGTCTCAGCGGCCCCATCCCTGATCTGCATAAAGCCTGATGCACACTGGGAAACGGAGTCCAGAGGGTTTCTTAAGTCTATTGGCTGTGAATGACTCGCGGAGCCAAGTGCACTCTGGGAAACCGAGTCGGCGTGTGATCCCAGGCCGTGAAGCAAGCTGGGAAATGGAGTCATCACCACGCCCTCTCCGCATTGCAGGTGTAAAGAAGTTTCCAAAGCACGCTGGGAAATGGAGTCCCACTTGGTCTTCAAACCCTAAGTAGATACCGCAGTTCCTGAGATAGGCCAGGAAATGAAGTAGGCCGAGTGCTCCCCCTGCCGGGTACTCCAAACCGCAGTCTCTGCCGGGAAATGTAGTCGATACCAAGACTTCAGAGCAGTGGGCACAGCAAACCCTGGTGTCTTCTGGGAAATGGAGTTCAAGGCAGCCTCTCCTTTGGCAGATGGGGCGGGACCTAACAGGAGCACGAAGCATGCTGGGAACAGTCCAGGCAGCTCCCGATTCTTTGTAAAGCTGTACTCCGAGGCTTGCCGGGAAGTGGAGTCCAAAGCGTAGCATCTGAGTCGTGTGGGCGAAAGGTTATGGTTGGCAGGTCCCTGAGGAGACTGGAATGTTGCTTAACAGCCCTTACTTCTCCCACAGGTCCTATAAATGCACCTAATCCCATCAGTGACGGCTGGAAAAATAAGTCCAAGCACCTTTAGGTCCAGGTGACCACATACATATCAGAAAGGACACATTTCTCCCTACCCCCAGGAAGGATTTGGGCAACAATGTTCCCGAGCTGTTTCTCAGAATACTTGTCTTCGGAAAAAGTCTGGCTTAATGGCAATGTAGGTAGAGCATCGGGCGTGGTGGCGCCCGCTTGCAATCCCAGTACGTGGGAGGATTGCAGGGTTGCGGCCAGCTTCAGCAACTGAAGCCCTGAGCAACTTAGTGAAAACGTGTTTTAAAATAAAAACAAACTCAGCCGGGCGTGGTGGCGCACGCTTGTAATCCCTGCGCTTGGGAGGCTGAGACAGGAGGAACACATTGGTTCGAAGCCAGCCTCAGGTACTTAGTGAGGCTCTCAGCAATTTAGTGAGACCCTGTTTCCAAAAAAATATATAAAATAGGTCTGGGATATAGCCCGGAGGTAGAAAGCCCCTGGGTTCCACCCCCAGTACCATCAAAAATAAATAAATAAATTAATTAATTAATTAAATAAATAAAAACAGATAAAATAGGACTAGGGGTGTATCTCAGAGGTAGAATGGTCCTGGGTTCAATTCCCCAGTGCCACATACATGAAAAAAATAAAAGGAAGAAGAAAAGGAAAAGAAAATAGGGCTGAGTGTGTAGCTCAGAGGGAGAATCCCCCTGGGTTCTATCCCCAGACCACACACACACACACACACACACACACACACACACACACACACTTAACCAAAAAAAAAAAAAAAAAAAAAGCTGAACTGAGCATTAAAAGACGGAGTTCGAATTTCTGTCTTTTGAACCCATTGTTTGCCTGCTCGGGCTTCCTGAACAGGATCCTGGATGACTCAAAACAAGAAAGTTGGCTGCAAGAGCAGCCTCAGTATCTGTGAGCAGATTGAGTCGCCCCATGAGTCGATTAATATCCGGAAGGAAAGCAGCCTCAAAGGGCGCTGGGAAACAGAGTTCTTGTGTGTGCCACCCCCCGCCCTTGTTCCCCGACTTCCCCCTCTCGGAAATGCTTGGAATTAGAATGAGAGCGCTCAGCCCCTCCCGCCTCGAGAATGGTGTGAAATGGAGTCCCTGGGCTTCTTTTTAAATCCCAGCCTGTGTTCATAATAACTGTCCTGCCCTTTCTGAAGCCTTAATAAAAGTCCTGTTCGCTTGGTCGGCTTCTGACTGTAATTCTCAGCGGACACACTGGCGACAGAAGGTAACGCTATAAAGCCTTTTTAGACTACGTTATCCAGAAAGCAAAGCACAGACACGCCTCGGTTCCCTGCCAAGCCTGCGGGCCCCTCCTGCGAGCGGTTGTGTCTGGGACTTGTAGTTGTCCAGCCGATGGTAGCTGCTGCCCTCTGATGGCAGCTCAGAGTTGAAAAGTACAATTTTGAGTTAAGCCTTCAGGCCTAGGCAATCCCAGAAGGGACCTTGAAGTTTTGCTTGCTCACAAGGGTGGCAGAGTCCGGCAGGGTAACAGCGGTTACTTAATACACAGGACATGCAGAGTGGATAGCGCATGGACTAATGCCGCTGAGGGAGTGAGGTCTGCGGGTGTCTGAGGGCGACAGTCTAAGGAAATTTAATATCACGTTTGTAGGTGGTGAGAACACTCATGGAGAGGTATTCGAAGGGTTTTAAGTGTATAAGAGGTGCCTATTATGTGTGGAGGAACTGAGGGAAGTCCACAAAGAGGTACAGCCAGGCCTGGTGGCACGCTTGTAATCCCAGCATCTGGGAGGCTGAGACAGGGGGATTGCAGTTTGAGGACAGCCTCAGCTACTTAGTGAGGCCCTTTGCAACTCAGTGAGACCCTGTTTCAAAATAAAGACTAAAAAAAAAGGGCTGGGGGTGTAGCTTGGAGGTAGAATGCCCCTGGGGTCCAACCCCAGTACCTCAAAAAGAAAAAAGAAAAAGTCTGGGGAGGGGAGAATTAGGATGTCTGCAAAGATATATAAGAGACTGAGAAATTACTGGTGACCCAGGACATCTCTGAGCAACCTGAAGGGGTGAAGGATGGCTGAGAAACATCAGAATCAGGCTACGGGAATCCGTGAAAGAGCTAAGGTCTATGCTAGGGAACCATCCTCACCAAGGGGGTCCTGAGAGATCTATGACTGGTTTTAGGTGTGGAAGCAAGGATATCATATGGTATGAACAGAACTAAGGGTGTCTTCTTTTGTGTGTGTGGGTGGAGGGGTACTGGGGATTAAACTCAGGGGCAGTCTACCTCCAAGCTACATCCCCATTTTCTACTGTGAAACAGGATCTTGCTAGGATGCTGAGTCTTGCTACGTTGTTGAGGCTGTCCGTGAACCTACAATCCTTCCCTCAGCCTCCCCAGTACTGGATTACAGGCATTTGCCACTGTGCATGGTTCAAAGGTGTCATCTTGCAGAAACATTTCAGGCCTGCAGAAGCCGGGCGTGGTGGCGCACGCTTGTAATCCCATCATTTGGGAGGCTGAGACTGGAGGATCATGGTTCGCAGACAGCCTCAGCTACTTAGGCTCTGCGCAACTTAGTGAGACCCTGTCTCAAAATAAAGAATAAAAAAATAGGGCAGTGGGTGTAGCTCAGAAGCCAAATGCCCCTGGTTCCATACCCAGACCCACAAAAATAAATAAATAAGATTTGAGGAGCCACTGGGTCTTCAAGGCCACAAGCTACCTGTGCTATCCCACCCAGCCAGAATCTGAGGCAACAACTTCGGTGGGATCTGGAGAGCAGTCCTGGAGCTGAGCGCTTGGGAACCACTGGGTTAGAGGTGCCTTGAAGGCACTGGGGCTCCGCTTCCCTCTGTCTGTGATGACATCCACCTTTCTCCATCACCTCACCACCAATCGGCTTCATCTGTGTTGCCAGGAGATATGCTTCATCCCAACTTCCAGAAATAGCCCAGCGGCCCCCACCCCAGGGAACGACTTACATCACCCAGGAGAGGGAGCAGTTGTCTGTAGGCTGCCGTGGAAGCCTCCATTCCCTGTGAGTACCCCAGCCCTGGATCCTCTCCTCACTGCCAACTGAGAACGTCATCTGGGACCACCCACCCTGGGCTGGCACAAACCAAGGTTTAAGCACGAGTGGGTAGCAGTTGCCAGTCAACGCTCCTTCCCCCTCGGGGTTGCACAGAGTGGGGTTTCGTGGTGAATCCAGTCCAGCAGGCCCTGAGCCCTCAATTCCCACTGTCTTAGCGGCTGTGTGGCCTTGGGGAAACCCCTCGCCTTTTCTGAGCCTCAGGCACCTCACCTGCACTACCGGGGTTGGGCTTGTCTCTACAGGCAATTCCAACCCGAATTCCTACTTATTGTCTTCCCAGACTCAACTCTCCAATCCAGGATTCTAGATTTATGAGCTCTCCTCTCAGATCTTGTGATCCTGAGAGCCTGTCTGATCTGAATCCAAACATCTTGGCTTTGAGGAAAATTCAGTTGAAAGAACATGAGCTTCGGAGACATGAGCTTTGGGGCCTCGGGCAAGTCATTTAACGGAGCCAGTCGCATCTCCTTGTTGGATGTTGAAGGAGCCAGTAGTGCCTAACTAGGTACTTAGCACACGGCGAGCCAATCAATACCATTAATTAGTGAGCCAGACCTTTCCCAACTGGCTGAGGGTATTAACCTGGTTGGACCCAAGGACCACCAAGTTATTTGCAAGGCTCAGTTCCTGGCCTTACCTGGGGGCCTGGGAGTGTGGCTAGGAAGCCAGAACTGGAAAAGGAAAGCACTTCAGGCAGGAGACTGGGGTCAGTAGGGGGGTGGCAAAGGAGACACGGAGTTCCCAAGGATAAGCAGCTTCCCAAGGAATAGGGGGAGTCAAGCACAGGGCCAGAGGCCTATTCAAACTCTGGAGTTTGTGTAACACCCAACCTCAGCCCAGGCCTGGATTTGACCCATTCAGAAGAGCACAGCACTCTGGCCACAGGTCAATTGGGAGGCCAACCTAGGTCTGTCCTTTAGAAGCAAGCAGCCTGTAGCCCTGCAGCGGCTGCACCCAACACCTACAACAGATCACCCCATGCAAAGGTCCAAAGTTTTATTGTTTTTGAATACATTCTCCAGCGGCCCCTAAGTCCCTCCCCCACCCTCCACCCCCAATACAGAATAAGGCTTGACCACAGCCCCCCAACCCACCCCGGGGGCCCCAGCTGGGAGGCAGAGGGGGCTTCCAGTTTGGTTTCAGGGTACCCCCTTCCCAACCCCCCACCCACCTGCCTACGTGCCAGTCCTAGGAGCAGCTGGGGGTGAAGGGGTTGGACCTGTGCTGGGGTGGAGAGTGGGAGAGGGAGAACAGGCACTTGTAGAGATTTGTGGCCCATGGGTGGCTCCCCTCACCCTCCTCCACCCCCACCCCCCACCCCATGGTATTTTTGGTTCATCAGAAATTCGTCCCTCCAGCCTCTGCTGCAACCTTGTGGGATGAGAAACCCAGGCACTAGCAGCCCCTGGTGGGGCAAGGGAGGCAGGGCTGGGCCTGAGGGGGCTAGGGCCAAGGGGAAAGGGTGTGAGAGGCAGAGAACAGGCAGGGCGACACGGCTTGACTTCCTAAGCGATTGTAATAAAAAAAAGTTCCTGGGTGTTAAGGCCAAAGCCTCAGTTCAAATAGAAATTCCCCAAAACGGAGGTGGCCCCCTTAACTCCCCCCTCCCTCCCCTACCACCACGCTGCCCGGGGTTTAGAAACCCACAAGACTCAGCAGCCCCCAGCCCTGGGCACCCACCCACCCCACCACTTAAAAAAAAGAAACTAAAGTTTTATACAAAATGTGGGAGGGAAGAGGGAGGAGGCAGGGAGGAGACGAAGAGAGCTGCCCTCACCTCCAGGGTTTTGGGGGGGTTAAGGCAGCAAAAGAGGCATGGGAAGTAGGGGGAACCTAGGCCCCCAGCCCCCAGCCCTCAGGAATCTCGGTGCTCCAGGGAGAGCTGGGCTGTGGCATGCTGGAGATCAGAGCTCACCCGCCTTGGGGTGAGGGGTCCCCCGGCTTCCCCAGGTCCCTCCCCTCGCACCTTCTTGTCCTCACCCTCATCCTCAAGGCCCCCAGGGAGGCCCCCACCCCCCTCCAGCCGACAGTCTTCACTCCAGCGCCGTTTGAAGCGCAGCTTGAGGGGCATGCACTGGGCAGGCCCGGGTGCCTCTCCAGGCTCTGGCTTGGGGGGTGCAGGTGGGGCGCGGGGCGTCTTGAACACCTCCCCATCTTCCTCGTCCTCGTCACTGATGTCAGTCACCTCCACTTCCTCGGATTCGCCTTCTGAGATAGGCTCCACTTTGATCTGTGGCGGCGGCGGCGCCAGCGCCCCTGCCCCCTCGGACAGCCCGCCCGCACTGCTGCCAATGCTGCTGCCGCCGCTCTTGTCAGCACCCCCAGGAGCCTTCTCTCCAGCTGCCCGCTGCCGGCGTCCTAGTGGTGGCGGCTGGAGCTTAAACTTGAATGGGGAAGAGGAGGAGGAGGAGGAGGACGAGGCTGAGGAGGGGACCGGCGGGGTCTCCGGCGCCATAGGTGGCAGTGGGCACTTGTCAGGGCGCTGGGGCTGGGGCACCACCAGCCCAGGGTAGTGCAGGAAGGCGCGGGGGCTGAGGTGGTAGTTGTAGACGCTTTGGGTGTGGGCCTGCAGGTACCGTTTCATGTCCTCCGGGCTGAAAGAGAAGTGGGAGCCTCCCCCTGAGCCGCTGGGTCCCCCGCCACCACTGGGGTACATTGGGCTCAGTGTGGGCGAGGGCGTGTAGGCCAGGTGGGTGGGTGTCATGGGCAGAGCCGGTGAGAGCTGAGGGGGTAGCAAGGCGCCAGGCCCAGCCAGAGGCGACACAGGGAAGGGGCTGAGGGGCTCTGGGCCACCCCGGGGCCGGGGATAGACACGGAAGACGCCAGGGTCATGGGGCAGGCGGGCCAACGGTGGCCCTCGGAAGGCACCCAGCTCCGGAGGGCCAGGTGGCCGCGCCCGGGGGTCCTCTCCCAGTGGCTCTTCCAACTCCGACGTGCCGTCGCTACAGTCACTGACTGAGCCACGGCCCAGACGGCGGGCCACTACGGCCGAGAAGAGGGAAGAGGAGGAAGAGGAGCAGGCTGGCGGAGAGCGGGGGTCCTCAGTGGGAGACAGCACCTCGGAGGGTGTCGAGGGAGGGAAGCGGAAGTGGCTGCCGCCGGATGGCACTGGAGGGGCACTCTGCGGCACGGCACCCCCTGAGAGGAAAGGAGAAACTTGGTGTCAAGGCCCCAGGCCCGTCCTGGACACAGACCCTCTCCTCCCTCGGAGGCTACACATCCCCGGTACTCACCGGCCAAACCCACATCGATGAAAGGGTAATTAACCAGCACCAGTTTGTTGAAGTTGAACTTGTAGGTGAACCGTTTCCCCTTGGTCTTGTGCAGGATGCGTTTATTATAATAATACCTGAGTGTAGAAACACCACTGGATAGTCAGCGGTCAGTCTATATTCCACAGGGCTCGTGTCTAGACCCCATACCTTGACAAAGGTCTGGGCGCTTGCTCACATGGTACCTCAGAAAGGTGGGCCACATAGGAAGAACCAAGTACCCAGAGGGTGAAAGCGAGATGAGAGGTTCCAAGGGTACCTGGACTCCATACCTTGATACACGCTTGGGCACTGCTCACATGGGTACCACAGAAAGGTGGGCCACTTAAGAGAAATCAAGTACCCAGGGCGCAGGAACCAGATTAGCAGCTCCACGGGTGAGTACATTCTCCCCTCAGGACACCCACTGGCAGCACCCCTTTTCTCAGTAGACTGAGAAGGGCTAGGACTTAGCCAAGGTCACACAACCTGGATCTGGCAGAGTATGGAGTCAAACCCACAGCCAGTTCCCATGAGTTCGGGGCTTCCCAGCAGGGGGGCTGTCTCCACTTGTTCTGGGGCCTTCAGCCCCTCCCTCACCTCAGGGCTCTGCTCAGCTTGTCATAATTCATCTGCGGCTTGCACTTGCGGACGCCCCAGAGCCGGGCCACCTCGTCCGGGTCCTTGATGACGAATTCCCCATAGTCCCCCTGCCAGGCGATGACACCCTGGTACTCCTCCTTCCGCAACAGCTCCAGGATAAAGTGCCATAGCTGGATCTGCCTCGAGCCAGGGGAAGACTCCGGCTTGTAGGCCCAATCAGGGAAGGCAAACCCTGGGGACGAGAGGCAGGAGGGGGTGGCCTGGGGTCAGGATGCCAAGCCGGGGACTCTGGGTCACCTCTCACGGTCCACCCATGCCTCCATCATGGGAAAATCCCTCTCCTCTCAGCAAGAGAAGACTTAAGTTAGGAGGAGATTGTGTATCTGTCTGGGTAAGGGGGCTAGACAGGAGCTAGGGGGAGGGGAAGCTGGAGCCTGCTCCGGCGACACGGGAGAAACAGGAAACCGTCGGCGGCGGGTCCCGGGGCCAGTGCCAGGGGGCCAGGCACCAAGCCAGGCTGGCGGGCAGGGCTGCCAGTGGGGGAGGGGCAGGAAAGGGCACACGTGGCCAGTGGGGTTGGGGCACAGCCCCTCCCCAGCCCACCTCCAGTCCCATTCAAAGCCAGTTGCACCCCACCCAGCTCTTCTGGTCCCCTCTTTAAGAACATACATATCTTCCCCTAAGACCTAACAGAGCCCCTACTCCCACCCCAGGACCAGAGAGGATTTTTTTTTTTTTTTCTTAAAAGGATCAGGAGGGGTGGGGTGGCTAGTTGATGATGAGGTCAGCACTTGCACACACAGAGGCTTCTGTCTTCCCTGGAGAGTGAAACCCAGACTGTCTGAGTGCCCGCCCCAAGCCCCTAGACCCTCTGAGTTACACTGCCCTCCGCAGACCCAGGTATCCAGGTCAGACCTGGCTGGAGCCCCGGCTTGGGGCTGAGCCAGGGCGGGTACCCTGGAGCTGCCCCTCTTCCACTTCTGCCTTCTCATCCTCAGATTCTTCCCTGCCCACCTGCCTGCCCGCCCCCAGCATTAACCTTGGGTAGAGGTTGGTGGTGGGCTGGCTGGTCCCTGGAGGGGGTGGGCAGCCTGGGGTGGGGGGGCTGTGGTTGTTGTCATTTCCCAAACCCCCGGGTAATCAGGGACCATCAATAATTCAGCACCAGGCAGCCGGTAATGGAGGGGTGGGAGGAGGGAAAGGGAGGAAGGGAAGGAGGGGGAAGGCAGAGCAGGGGCCCTGGTGCCACAAGAACGACCAGGGATGGCTAAAGACGCACAGGAGTAGCAGAGGGTGGTGGCACACACCTTTAGTCCTATTACTCAGGAGGCTGAGGCAAGAGCTCTGCTTGTGCTCGGGGATTCATGACTAAGCTAGGTAACAAAGCAAGACCCCACCTCAAAAATAAAAAAATTAAGATAGGCGGGGTCCCAAGTCCCAGTCAGGTTGAAGGAGTCAAGTCTCTCTCAAGCAGCTACCACTAACGACAAGACTGAACCTCCCTAAAGACTCCACCCCAATCTGGAATCCAAGAGATCCTTCCCCTTGGGGACACAGGCCATCAGTAGTACTTGCTCTCACTGAGATTCCCCCCCAAATCTAGAGCTCACTCCATACTTGTCATCCACAGGAACCCAGCCTTCCCCCATCCCTGGTAGACTGGGATGGCCAGTAACACGTTCCCCACCCAGTCCTGCCCCATTCAGAAATCCCAGCCTCAAACCAGCCCCTCAAAACTCCAGGAATTTGACCTCCAGCTGTTCAGGCAGAGTCCTGCACCAGCAATTTCATTTAAGCAATGACAGCCCTGACAGCCTCTTCCACGAACCCCCGGGGTTGACAGCCCCATGCCTCTCTCTGGATTCCAGGTGCTCACCCCATTTTACCCTCACTCTGCCACAGAGCAGAGGTCCCAGGATCTCCCCTGGGATGCAGCCTTCAGAATCAAGGTGGCCAAGCCACTAGCCACATATACCCTAGAACCCTCTCCAAAAAGCTCCTGACTCCCCCTTTATAGCACCGAGCTCCAAGCTACTGCTACTTTCGCCCTCATCGGGCTCCCTGACCCAGGAGGGGGGCTGAAGCCCCTAAGACATCAGTCTGGGGGTGGAGGGGTATACTGCCTTCCACCCTCCCCCCAAAATTAAAGCCACCCTTCCCAGCCCACCCGCCCCAGCCTCCATGTCCCGGTAACCAGGCAACGTGTGTGCAGCGACAGTCCTGGGAGCGGGGGAGCAGGAGGCTAAAAATAAACTTTGCAGAAGAGAGGGAGTGAGAGAGACTACATGCAACACAAAGGGAACTCGGAAAGGAGGTGGGGGGCTCTGGAAAGGCCTCAAGCCGCATTCTGGGAGTTGTCCCAGGCCTCCCTGTTAACCCCTTCCCTGAGCGACAAGCCCCCCCCAGGGCCTGGACGCTGGCTTGCACTCCTGGCAAGGACCCTTCCCCACACCCAGGCCCACCCCAACACCAGCTTTCCTCATCGTCCGGACACTGCATACACGAGGGCCTGTTCCTGGCTGTGGGGGGGAGAACCCAGGGGGGGTGACGTCAGGGAGTCTCAATGGGGCTCTGTTCCCCAGGCCTTGGAGCCAGGAGCCAGGCACGGGCAAGGGGAGCATGTGTGAGTGTGTGCTGTGTATGAGTCCACGTGCTTAAATCAGGGAAACACCAGCCCTGCACCAAGAAAGCTTGGGGGTGCGTCTCGTGGCCTCTGGAACCCATTGGGGTCCAGCAGTTGCGCTGAGAAAGGGGTTCAGGAAATGTGGAGAGGGTGTTAGAGATGGCAGCAGACAGACAGGAAAGGCTGGGATGTCTGGGTCCCAGAAGGCACACCTGGATCTCACAGAGGTGGGGTAGGGATTCTCCCAGACTATGAAAGCCTGGGTGGGGACCAAACTCTTCGGCATCCCCCCCCAACTTCAAGTGACTGCCCAAACTTTTTTTTAAGGGACTATGAGGGTCGGAAGGGAGGAGTGGTGGTAGAGGAAGAACACGCCAGCCTCCAGGGGGGGGCCCCGCCACCTCCCCCACTCCAGGCAGCCCTCGATGGCGCCAGAGTTGGGAAGAAAACAGGAAGTGGGAAACAGCCACGGCAGAGGAGAGAGGGGCCGGGATGGAGATCGGATGGGGGGGTTCATAGTGGCCAGCAGCCGGAAAAATGGGACCAATCCGGAAGCCATTCCAGGGCCCCTTACCCAACCCCTCCCCCAACCCCGAATCGGAGAACCCACACAGGACTCGGACCACAAACGGGGTTTCGGAGTTGCCCTGCCTGTCCCAGAGGACCGAGGACCTTAGTAGGGAAGGAGGACGAGGCGGGGTTGTCTGGATGCCTGAGTCCCCTCCCGCCCCGAGAGAGGGGAAGCTCTTGCTACCCCCAAGGCTCAGCGGCCTGGGAGCCCGGGAATAAGTGGAACACACGTGACTGACCCTACAGCACTCCGCACCCCAGCCCCACCCTCAGCCCCCCTCCTCGGCCCCAATCCCCTGGCGCCCGGGCCCTGCTCCGAGCCCTTTAAGAGCTGCCCCCACCCGCCGAGCAGGGGGTGGGGTGGGTGGGCCGGTCGGGGCACACACCCGCACACAGGAGCCCTAGCCGCGGCCGCCGCCGGGGGAAGGAAACAAGTTTGAACAGCGGCGCCCGGCCCCCTTCCCCCTCCCCCGTCCCCGCCCCAGGCCGGATTCCGACGGGGTAGACGGGCAGGGGGCGGCCAGGACCCCTCCCCCCGCGCGCTCCAGCGCAAAGTCCAGCCCGCGCGAGCCCGGGGGCGGCGGGGGATGGGAGGGGGGAAAGTCCGAGTGGGAGGGGGATTAATCCCGGTGCCCCCCGCCCGCCGAAGGGGGGGGAGGGGAACCCTGGCCCCTTAAGGAGGAGCAAGTTGGCGGGGAAGAGAGGCGGAGGGAAAAGACGGCCCGCTGAAAGAGAAGACCTGGACCCGGGAGGAGGAACAAGGGGGGAGTCCCTGCGCCCCCCCTTCCCCACCCTCCCCAACCCCCAGCCGCCGCCGGCGCGGGAGGAGGGTACCCAGTTCTTCCCGGAGCCACCTTAAAGCCGCGCGTTCTAAGGTCGGAAACAAAAAGTTCCTTTTTCGAACGTTCGGGCTGCGCTTTGGAACTTTGCGACTCCGAGCGGGCGGGGGAGCGGAGAGCCGGCGGAGACGGGCGGGGGAGGGGCGGCGCAGCCCGGACCCCGGGTCCGGCGCTCCCCACTCGCGCCCTCCTCGAGGCCACTGCGTATCCCCCACTGGCCCGATGCGGGACACGCGCCGCCGTGAAGGTCACGGGCCGGACCGCACCGCGCGGAGCCGGGGGCAGCGGGCCCCGCGGATCACCCCCCCCCGCCCCGCACACGTCCCGGCCCCCAGAGCGCAACGTGACGGAGCAGCAGGGAGGGACCCCGCCACCCCCGGGATCCCGGGAGTCAGGGAGAGCCCAGCTTGCGGGGTCTGCAGGTAGAGAAGACCGGGTCCCGCAGCGCCCACACCACTCCGGCCGGATCCACGAATTGGGGGTCACAAGCAGCACCCCCGCCCGCGCCGCGAGAAGCAACAGGTCTGGAGTGCCTGGGGGGGTCCCCCAAAACTAGGGATCACTCGGGCTTCCCCGAGCCCCTTCACCCCCCCCCAAAGTTTCTCTGTCCGGTTTCCCGGGGCAACAAGTCTCCCCCACACGTGCTGCCCCCGCCCCCACCTGTGTCCGCCGGGGTCTTCATGCTGGGGGGCCCGGGGCAAGGCACCCCGACTCCGGGCCGCAGCTCCCGGCGCCCGCGATGCCCCGTCCCGTCCCGCGCCCGTCGGGCCGCCCTCGCCGCCTCACCCGGCCTCGCCTCTCTGAGCCTCTCCCCTCCCCGCCGCCGCCTCCCGGGTTAATATCGCACTCCGGGGCCGGGACGCCCACGCCCCCCGGCCGGCGACGTCACCGCCGCGTCGCCATGGAGACACTGCGCCCGCCCCCTCCCCGCGCACTCACACACACGCTCGCCAGCGCGCAGCCACTGAGGACCGGCCGGCTCTGGGCTTAAAGGGGCCGCGCGGCGGGGGAGGGAGGAAGGAAAGAGTAGGGAGGGGATGGGGTCCTGAGGGTCGTGACCCTTCTCGGAGGCTCTTACTCGGCAGATAACCTAAATCCTGAGCATTTGTTACCTGCCGTCCCTCCTCTTCTACTGCCCGCCGCAGGCTGCATTCTATCTTAGGGGAGAAGCGGGTAGGGGGTACCCTCCGAGTAGGGTCAAAACTTTTGTGTGGAGGGGGCATGAACCTTTGAGGAAGAAGACAGAATTTTCCTTGCGGGGGGGTAGGGGCGCGTAGTCAGGACCTTGAAGGATGATCAAGATCACAGCATTTCCCAGGCTGGCCTTAACACAGCAAACCCCCCCTCTCCTCAGCCTGAATGGGGGCAGCTGTCCAGGGGTGGAGTGGAATGGGTGGAAAGCATTTCCCAGCATCGGAAATGGGGAGGCGGCTGTGCCCTCCGCTCCTGTGGGGATGGGGTCTTGGCCTTCCTGATAACCCCAGTCCAGCTGGGGAGGAAGTGACCAGAGAAAATGCATTCTGGAGACCCATCACCACCATCCCCAGCCTGCAGCTGTCCAGGGGACATGGCTGGCAGCTGGCGCCGGAGGTACCCCCACCTCCACCACCAGAGCAGAGGGTTCCGGAGGTGGGTCCAGGATGCATGGGGGCGACCCAAGTCTGAACAAATGGGCTCCCCAGGGGCACCGGGGGTCGCCAGGAGATAGGAAGACAGGGCTTAAGACCTAAGGCTGGAGCGGAGGGGAAGTGTTAAGTCTGTGCTCTATGCAGCAGCTGGGGGGGATGGATGGAGTCAGAGGCTCAGGGAAACAGGAAATCAGAGTGCAGGTCGCAGGGAGGCTGAGAGCCTGCAGCAGGATAGCAGGCAAATAGAAGCAATGTTTACAGGCAGGGCCTAGATCCAGTCTCAGAAATGACTTTGAGTTACCAAAGGAGGAGAGTATGAGGTGAGGAGGGAGACTGAAACCCAAAAGATGGACCAAAAGAGACAAATCAGAGGGAAGAAAAAGACCTGCTGGGGTCAGACTCTGGCCTCCACCCTCGCTGGGTTCACTAGTCTGCCTTAGACCAGCTCCTCAGCAGTGCCTCAGATAAAGGTACAGGCCTCCTCCTTGGGGAGACCAAGGCCTCCAGGGAAATGTTCACCCCATGGGGAATTATGTAACCTTGCCTACGGACACTGCAGCTCCCCCACGGATATTGTAACCCTCTGGGAGCAGTGTGGTCCAGCAATAATAATCATCATCATTGTTAGAATAACAGCTCCTGATTCCTAGTGCTCAAGATGTGCCAGGCACTGGGCCAAACATTGTCAGGGGTGTTTTCTCGTTTACTCTTCACAAAATCCCAATAAGGGGAGTTACTATTGTTATCCCATTTGCAGATTGAGAAAATAAGGCGCTGAGCCAGGCGGTGTGGTGCACGCTTGTAATCCCAGCATTCGGGAGGCTGAGACCAGAGGATCGTGGTTCCCGGACAGCCTCAGCTACTTAGTGAGGCCCTTCGCAACTTAGTGAGACCCTGTTTCAAAAATAAAGAATAAAAAATAGGGCAGGGGGTATAGCTCGGAGGTCAAATGCCTCTGGGTTCTATTTCCAGACCCACAAAAAAAAAAAAAAAAAAAAAGAAAAGAAGGCTCTGGCAGGGTGTGGTGGCACATGCTTATAATCCCAGTACTTGGGAGGCTGAGACAGGAGGATCCCAGGTTTGCAACCAACAACTACTTATGCCTTCTGAAACTTAGGGAGACTCTGTTTCAAATAATAAAAAATAGGGCTGGGAGCATGGCTCAGAGGTAAAATGCACTGGGTTTAATCACCAGTACTGTGAAAGAAAGAAAGAAAGGAAGAAAGAAAGAAAGAAAGAAAGAAAAAGAAAAACTCAGGCTCTGAGAAGAGGAAATCAGTCTGCTTAAGTCTTATAGCCAGGAAGTGCTCAGATTACAATTCAAACCCAAATCTATCCAATTTCAAGCCTTTAATCATTATATTTACTACCTCCTCACTATCCCCCCCTCAAATTAGAGGTAATAGATCAAAGCTGGGCACCGTGATGTACACTTGTAATCCCAATATTTGGGAGGCTGAGACAGGAGGATTGAAAATTCAAAGCCAGCCCCAGCAACTTAGGCCCTCTGCAACTTAGTGAGAATCTGTTTCAAAATTAAATATAGGCCAGGCATGGTGGCACACACATGGAATCCCAGCATTCAAAAGGTGGAGACCAGAGGTTCACAGTTCACAGACAACCTCAGCTATTTGGCGAGACCCTTCACTAATCAGTGAGACCCTGATTCAAAAAATAGACTGGTGGCTCACTCTTGTAATCCCCGCACTAGGGAGGCTGAGACAGGAGGATCGCACAGGTTCAAAGCCAGCCTCAGCTACTTAGTGAGGCTCTCAGCAATTTAGTGAGACCCTGTTTCCAAAATAAAAATATAAAATAGGTTTGGGATTATAGCCCGGAGGTAGAAAAGCCCCTGGGTTTCACCCCCAGTACCACCAAAAAAACAAAAAAAGCCTGAAAAATAGGGCTGGGATATAGCTCAGAGGTAGAATGCCCCTGGGTTCCATCCCTAGTATAACAATAAATAAATAAATAAATAAATAAATAAATAAATAAATAAACTAAAAAATAGGGCTGGGGGGGGGGGGTCGCTCTGAGGTACCATGCCCCTGGGTTCCATTCCCCAGCACGACACACAAAAAAATTTAAATATAAAATGTAAGCCAGGAGCCGGTAGTGGTAGCTCAAACTTGTAAATTTGCAATCCCAGCATTTGGGAGGCTGAGACCCGGAAGAGGATCACAGTCCGCGGACAGCCTCAGCTGCTTAGTGAGGCCCTTTGCAATCTGGTGAGAACCTGTTTCAAAGTAAAGAATAAAAAATAGGCCTGGGGATGTAGCTTGGAGATAGAATGCCCCCTGGGTTCCATCCCCAGTACCGCAAAAATAAAAATAAAAAGTAACAGTGGCAATAATTATTAGCAAAGTAAAACTTATTAACAGAAGGCAGTCTATACCCCATAGATAATGTGAGCATCCCTTATCCTACAAAACTCCAACTGTAAACAATAAACACACAGTACTGACAGTATGAACTTGCTGTTAACATCATGATCTTGCCCTGACCCAGCTGGCCAGCTCAGTGCCACTGTTCCTGTGAAGTACAACCATGGACGGTGGGCATACCTCATGGGAGTCTGAGCCATCAGCAGAGAATGGGAGTCCCGGGTGAAATTGAACCTTGAGTCTTGTGTCTTCCCCATGAGCCTTGTGTCTTCCATGGCTTCTACAAACAAACCTGTCTATGGATATTATAATCTCTCAGATGTCTATGTGACTCCACCACAGAAATGTGGAATTTCTTGGATAGTTCACTTGCCTGGTGGACACTGAGACCCAGCCCCAGAGAAGGTAGCAGTGGTGATGCCCATCATTGATGTGTGAGACACCCAGATAGTATGACTATGTGATCAGAACTATTCATTAAGCCTGGCATGGTGATACACCCCTGTAAACCCAGTACTTGGGAGGCTAAGACAGGCAGATCAAAAGTCCAAGTCCAGCTTCATCAACTTACAGTGATGAAGTGAGACCTTGTTTCAAACTGAAAAATAAAATAGAGCTGCAAAAGCCAGCCGTGATGGCGCACGCTTGTAATCCCAGTACTTGGGAGGCTACTTGGGAGGCGGAGACAGGAGGATCATGCAGGTCAAAGCCAGCCTCAGCTACTTAGGCTCCCAGCAGCTTAGTGAGACCCTGTTTCCAAATAGTATAAAATAGGTCTGGGAATGTAGACTGGAGGTAGGTAGAAAGCCCCTCAGTTCAGTTCCATTCCCAGTACCACAAAAAAGAAAAAAATAGAGCTGGGAGTTTAACTCAGAGGTAGATGCCCTGGGGTTCCATCTCCAATTAAAAAAAAAAAAAAAAAAAAAGGTTCTTCACCTCTGGCCATACAACCAAGACCATTCAAACCCAGTGAACAAGAGGACGCCTCCCCTTCCACGTCACCATAGAAAGCGTCCAGATACCCAGTGAAAAGCACAGCCTCTCCTGGACTCAGGGTTTAGTGAGCCTCTGATAAGCAGTGTAAACAACTCTGTCCAGAAAGTGATGACACCCCACTCCCATGAACCTGAGAGTCCTTGTCCCAGTGTATAGCCTGCACACAAGTAACACCTCACTCCTGAAAAGAAAACTATTGAATAACCCACCCATCAACTCTGTGAGTAAGAATGCACTGTTAAGACCTCATAAATAACGCCGGGAGTGGTGGCGCACGCTTGTAATCCCCGCTTGGGAGGCAGAGACAGGAGGATCGTGCGGGTTCAAAGGCAGCCTCGCTGGCTTAAGAGACCCTGTTTCCAAAAATATATAAAATAGGTCTGAGAGTATAGCCCAGAGAAGGGTCTCCTAGGTCTGGGAATGTAGCCCAGAGAAGGGTCTCCAGGAACCCCAGTACCACCAAAAAAAAAAAAAAAAAAAAAAGACCCTATAAATAAAGCCGGGTGTGATGGCACATGCTTGTAATCCCAGCATTTGCATTTGGGAGGCAGAGATAGGAGAATTACATACAGCCTCAGCTAAGTAGTAAAGCCCTTTGCAACTCAGTGAGACCCTCTTTCAAATAATAAGAAACAGGGCTGGGGGTGTAGCTCGGAGGTAGGATGCCCCTGGGTTCCATCCCCAGTACCACACACACACAAAAAAAAGATTCTGTAAATAGAGGCTAGGGTGTAGCTCAGTGGTAGAGCAGTTGCCTAGCATGCACAAGGCCCTAGGTTCCATTCCAGCCATCCATGTGTGCGTACATGCACACACATGCACACATACATACCTGCATTTCCCTTACCAGTATGACCCACCCTAATAGACCGAGTAACCATCATAAAATAGTTGTGACCTCTTCTAAGAAGAAAATGTAACACTACTGTGGCACTCACTACCCTTTCTTTTTCTGTGTGTGGATTTTTTTTTTTTTTTTTTTGCGGGGCTGGGGCTGGGACCCAGAGGCATTTGACCTCCAAACTACAACCCCTGCCCAATTTTTTATTCTTTATTTTGAAACAGGGTCTCACTAAATTGTGGAGGGCCTCACTAAGTAGCTGAGGCTGGCTGAGAACCCGGATCCTCCTGTCTCAGCCTCCCAAGTACTGGGATTACAAGCGTGCACCACCACGCCCGGCTCTAGCACTACCCCTTTTCACGTCACTGACTGAGATGTGGACGGCCTTGGGTCTCAGTCCTAAGCCCTCCGCTTCCCTGTTTACACTCATTCCTTGATTAGCCCTATCCATCCTGTGACAGAGAGAACATCTCTCAGCTAACTATAACCACATTTCTTTCTTTTGGGGGGGAGTACTGAGGATGGAACCCCAGGAGCATTCTACCTCCAAGATACAACCTCAGCCCTTTTTATTATTATGAAACAGGGTTTGCTGGGCATATTGACGCATGCTTATAATCCCAGCACTCGGGAGGCTGAGACCGGAGGATCACGGTTCACAGACAGCCTCAGTTACTACTTAGGCCCTCTGCAACTTAGTGAGACCCTGTTCCAAAACAGAGGTTAAAAAATGGGGCAGAGGGTGAAGCTTGGAGGTCAATGCCCCTGGGTTCCATCCCCAGACCTGCAAAAAAAAAGAAAAGAAAAGAAAAAGAAAAAGAGAAACAGGGTTTTTCTAAGTTGCTGAGAGTCTTACTAAGTTGCTAAGGCAACTCCTCCTGTTTCAGCCTCCCAAGTACTGGGATTACAGGTTTGGCCACCACACCCAATTTACAGCCACGTTTCTATCTCTGGCCCATGATTCTCCCCTGAACTCCAACCGTACACCCAGCTGCCGCACCAGTGTCTCCATTTAAATTTCTCAAGCTTACCAAATCAAAATGGTCTTCCCGAGCACGCAAAAACTGTCGCTCCCAGTCTTCATCATCTCAAGATCTGCAGCCCCGTTTTGCTGGTTGCTCAGGTCCAATGCTTTGGACTTACTTTGTGTCCTCTCGCTCATCTGAAATCCAATCTTAAGGGAATTCCCACCAGCCCTACCTTCAGCTATTCCAGAATTGGCACCCCATACATACATTTCTTCCTTCCTTCCTTCCTTCCTTCCTTCCTTCCTTCCTTCCTCCCTTCCTTCCTTCCTCCTTCCTTCTTTTCTTTTCTTTCTTTCTTTCTTTCTTTCTTTCTTTCTTTCTTTCTTTCTTTCTTTCTTTCTTTCTTTCTTTCTCCTGTGAGTCTGGGGATGGAACCCAGAGGCAATTTGAGCTCCGAGTTACACCCCCTGCCCAATTTTTTATTCTTTATTTTGAAACAGGGTCTCACTGAGTTGCAGAGGGCCTCACTAAGTAGCTGAGGCTGTCCAGGAACCATGATCCTCCGGTCTCAGCGTCCCAAATACTGGGATTACAAGCGTGCGCCACCATGCCCGGCTCACATTTTCTTTCTGTGTGCATTCATGAGGCCCTGGGTTCCATTCCAACTGTCCACGTGTGTGCATGCGCACACACACACGCGCGCACACATGGATGCACTCACACTTGTGTATCACACATGCACACCTTAGAGCACTGCATTTACCTTACCAGTATGTGTGTGGTACTGGAGATTGGACCCAGAGTTCTACCTCTGAGCTATATACTCCATCCTTATTTTTTTTAATTTTTATTTGTGTGTATGTGTGTGTGTGTGTGTGTGTGTGTGTGTGTGTGTTACTGAGGATGGAACCCAGGGGCATTCTACCTCCAAGATATATCTCCAGCCCTATTTTATTTTATTTTGAAACAGGAGCTCACTAAGTTGCAGATGGCCTCACTGAATTTGATAAGGCTGGCCACAAACTTGCAATCCTCCTGTCTCAGCCTCCCAAGTACTGGGATTATAAGTGTGTGCCACCGTGCCCGACACTGTTGGTTTTTGTTTGTTTTTTGAGACAGGGTTGTGCTATCTTGCCCAGACTGACCAAGCAGCTGGGACTGCAGGTGCACACCTGCTAAAGTAATCTATTCTTCATTATCATCCTCCTCCTGGTCTGGGTTCTTCTCCTTGGCTTCCTGCTACCACTGGCCCCTAGAGTCTGTGCTCCACCCACAGCCAGAGGGGTTCTAGTAAATCAGATCACATTCTTTTGATGCCCGAAACCCTCCAGTGGCCTGTCTACTCACTGGGAGTCAAAGCCAACTCCTCTCAATGGCCTGAGGCACTGCCTGGACCTCACCTCCTGGCTCTCCCCTCCTTCCCACTCCAGCTCCACTCAGCCGCTTTGCTCTCCCTCCTACAGGCCACATGCATCCCTGCTCCAGGACTTGGCCTATGCTGTTCCATCTGACAGGAAGGCTCTTCCGAAGACGCCTACATAGTTCGGTCCTTCATCCCCCTCAAGCTCTTACAAACCAACACCTATCCAATGTCCACAGCTTAGATTAGGGTTCACTCTTGGTGTTGTACATTTGGTAAGTTTTGAAAATCAAGACATGTATTTACTATTAAAGTATCAAAGAAAAAAAATTTACTGCCCTAAAAATCTTCAGTGAAAGACCTATTCATCTCCCCAAAAACTTTTGCAACCATTAATGTTTATGTGTGCAAGGTTGGGGGAGGTACTGGGGATTGAACCCAGGGAGGCTCTAACTCCAAACTATACTCCTAGTCCTTTTTATTTTTTTTTAATTTTTAATTTTTTTGTGGTACTAAGACTGGAACCCAGAGGCTTTCTACCTCTGGGCTATACTCCCAGACCTATTTTATAATTTATTTGGAAACAGGGTCTCACTAAGTTGCTGACAGCCTCACTAAGTAGCTGAGGCTGGCTTCGAACCTGTGTGATCCTCCTGTCTCAGCCTCCCAAGTGCAGGGATTACAAGCGTGCTGCACCATGCCTGGCATCCTTTTTATTTTGAAATAGGATTTTGCTAAATTGCTGAGAGTCTTGCTAAATTGTGGAGGCTAGCCTTGAACCTGCAATCCTCCTGTTTCAACCTTCTAAGTACTGAGATTATGGGCCTGTGTCACCATACCTGACTCTAACCACTTTATTTATTTTATTTATTTGTTTGTTGTTTGTTTGTTTGTTTGTGTAGGACCGGGAATTAAACCCAGGGACATTCTACCTCACAACTACATTCCAGCCCTATTTCTTATTCTTTTTTTTTTTTTTTTTTTTTTTTTTTTTTGCGTGTCTTGGGATGGAACCCAGGGGCACTCAACCTCTTGAGCTACACCCCTGCCCTATTTTTTTATTCTTTATTTGGAAACAGGGTCTCACTAAGTTGTGGAGATCCTCACTAAGCAGCTGAGGCTGTCTGCAAACCACGGGGGGAAAAAATTGCACCATTCTAGCACTTGTAATCCCAGCACTTGGGAGGCTGAGACAGGAGGATCGCACAGGTTCAAAGCCAGCCTCAGCTATTTAGTGAGGCTCTCAGCAACTTAGTGACACCCTGTTTCCAAATAAGTTATAAAATAGGGCTGGGGGTGTAGCCTAGAGATAGAAAGCTCCTGGGTTCCACCCCCAGTACCACAAAAATAAATAAATAAATAAATAAATAAATAAAATCATTCTAGAAACTTATGTTCTTTTTTTTTTTTTTTTTTTTTTTTTCCAGGTCTGGGGATGGAACCCAGAGGCATTTGACCTCTAAGCTACACGCCTGCACTATTTATTTATTTATTTATTTATTTATTTATTTATTTATTTATTTATTTTGAAGCAGGGTCTCACTGAGTTGCAAAGGGCCTCACTAAGTAGCTGAGGCTGTCCGTGAACCGTGATCCTCCAGTCTCAGCCTCCCGAATGCTGGGATTACAAGCGTGCGCCACCACACCCAGCTTTTTTTTTTTTTTTTTAATGGTACTGGGGATTGAACTCAGGAGCGTTCTACTTTGAGCTACAACCCCAGCTTATTATGTTTATTTACTTATCTATCTATTTTTATCCATTTATTTATTCATTTTTTGGTACTAGGGATTAAACCTGGAACATTCAATCTCCAAACTAAACCCCTAACCCTTTTTATTTTTTGTTTGGAAACAGACCCTTATTAGGTTCCTGAGAGTCTCACTAAGCAGCTAAGGCCAGCCTCAAACTGTGAGCCTCTTGTCTAAGCCTCCTAAGGACAGGGATTACAGGTGTGAGCCATTATACCTGGCTCTTCTTTCCTCCTTTCTTCCTTTTTTTTTTTTTTTTTTTTTGGTGATATGCACAATTGAACTCAGGGACATCCTATCTACACGCTATGCCCTCATCCCGCCTTATTTTTATTTGGAAACAAGGTCTCACTAAGTTGATAAGTGTCTCAATACTTGCTGAGGCTGTCCTCGAACCTGCAATTCCTCTGTCAGCCTCCTAAATACTGAGATTACAGGCCTGTGCTGTCACATCTTGTTTAGGGTCACTTTCACAAGCAGTGTAACATTTGTGAATGGTGAAACACCAAAATCAACCTGGCCTCACGTGCTACTATCCATCCACATTGCATTCCCACATGGACAGCCCCTGGGTAGACCACCAATGGATACAATATAGACCTTGAACAATGTAGACTTATCAGCAGCTGCAATGTCATGTCAGTTTCATACTGTCATGGACAATGAAACTTTTTCCAATAGACAGGTGGGAACTTGATAGTCCATTTAAACTCTCTGGCCCTTTGAAACTTTCATAATATTGTACACTTCCCCCAAAAAAATCTAATTCACTTATTAAAAAAAAAAATAAAGAGGCCAGGCGTGGTGGCACATGCTTGTAATCCCAGCGCTTGGGAGGCTGAGACAGGAGGATTGCGCAGGTTTGAAGCCAGCCTCAGCTACTTAGTGAAGCCCTGTTTCCAAAAAATATATAAAATAGGTCTGGGAGTGTAGCCCAGAGGTAGAAGGCCTCTGGGTTCCACCTCCCCCCCCCCAAAAAAAAAGGCCTCTGGGTTCCACCAAAAAAAAAAAAAAAAAAAAGAAGAAGCCAGGTGTGGTGGCGCACACTTGTATCCCCAGTACTTGGGAGGCTGAGACAGGAGGACGGCCCAGGTTCGAAGCCAGCCTCAGCTACTTAGTGAAGCTCTCAGCAACTTTGTGAGACCCTGTTTCCAAATAAAATATAAAATAGGTCTGATAGTATAGCCCTAAAGAAGAAAGCCTCTGGGATCCATCCCCAGGACCACAAAAAACAAAACAAAACAAACAAAACAAAAATAACATGGCTGGGCCTGGTGGCTCATTCTTTATAATCCCGGCATTCAGCATTCCGGAGGCTAAGACAGGAGGATCCTTGTTCACAGATAGCCTCAGCTACTCAGTGAACTTTTTTTTTGTTGTTTTTTTGCTGACCTGGGGATGGAACCCAGGGTTCATTTGACCCCCGAGCTACATCCCTGTCCTTTTTTTATTCTTTATTTTGAAATAGGACCTCACTAAGTAGGGCTAAAGGTGTAGCTTGGAGGTAGAGTGCCCCTGGGTTCAATCCTTGGTACCACAAAAAATAAATAAATAAAAATAAACAAATAAGCCAGGCATGGTGGTGTACGCTTGTAATCCCAGCATTTGGGAGGCTGAGACAGGAGGATTGCGGTTTGAGGACAGCCTCAGCTACTACTTAGGCCGCTTGTAACTCAGTGAGACCCTGTTTCAAAAGAATAAAACATAAAACTAGGGGTATAGCTTGGAGGCAGAATGCCCCTGGGTTTCATCCCCAGTACCGCAAAAAATTAAAAAATTAAAAAGTAAAAAATAAAAAGTAAAGTAAAGCCGGGTGTGGTGGTGTACGCTTGTGATCCCAGTGCTTGGGAGGCGGAGACAGGAGGACCACTCAGATTTGAAGACAGTCTCGCTGGCTTAAGAGAACCTGTTTCCAAATAAAAAAATATAAAATACGCCGGGCATGGTGGCGCACACTTGTAATCCTCACACTTGGGAGGTTGAGACAGGAGGATCGCACGGGTTCGAAGCCAGCCTCAGTTACTTAGTGAGGCTCTCAGTAACTTAGTGAGACCTTGTTTCCAAATAAGTTATAAAATAGGGCTGGGAGTACAGCCCAGAGGTAGAAAGCCTCTGGGTTCCACCCCCAGTACCAATAAAAAAAAAAAAAAAAAAAAAAAAAATATATATATATATATATATATATATATATATATATATATATATATATTATAGGTCTGGGAGTGTAGCCCGGAGGTAGAAGGGTTACATCCCCAGTACCACCAAAAAAAAAAAAAAAAAAAAAAAAAGTAAAGTAGGGCTGAAACTCAGAAGAAAAATGCCCTTACATTCAATTCCCAATACCAAAACAAAAAAAGAAGAAAGAAAGGAAGGAAGGAAGGGAGAGAAAAAGACATCATAGCATACACCCATAATCTCAATATTTAGTACTTGGAAGACTGAGACAGGAATATTGAAGGTTTTTTGGTCTGTTATTTGCAGTACCGGGGATTGAACCCAGAGGCATTCTACCCCATGAACTACACCCAGCCCTAATTAATTAATTAATTAATTAACTTATTTTGCAATACTGAGGATGGAACCCAGGAACATTTTACCTTCGAGCACTGGGGTGGAACCCAGGGACTTTCTACCTCCGGGCTATACTCCCAGACCTATTTTATATTTTATTTGGAAACAGGGTCTCACTAAGTTGCTGAGAGCCTCACTAAGTAGCTGAGGCTGGCTTCGAACCCGTGCGATACTCCTGTCTCAGTCTCCCAAGCACTTGCACCACCATGCCCAGCTATTTTTTTTTTATTCTTTTTATTTATTTATTTATTTTGGTGGTACTGGGGTTCCTGGAAACCCTTATCTGGGCTATACTCCCAAACCTATTTTATATTTTTATTTGGAAACAGGGTCTCTTAAGCCAGCAAGGCTGGCTTCAAACCTGCGCCATCCTCCTGTCTCTGCCTCCCAAGTGCAGGGATTACAAGCATGAGCCACCACGCCCAGCGCTTCCAGCACTATTTTTATTCTTCCTTCCTTCCTTCCTTCCTTCCTTTCTTTCTTTCTTTCTTTCTTTCTTTCTTTCTTTCTTTCTTTCTTTTCTTTCTTCTCTTTTGGTGGTACTGGGGATGGAACCCAGGGGCCTTCTACCTTGGGGCTACACTCCCAGACCTATTTTATATTTTATTTGGAAACAGGGTCTCTTAAGTCAGCTGAGGCTGGCCTCTAACCTGCGGGATCCTCCTGTCTCAGCCTCCCAAGCCTGGGGGATTACAAACTTGCTGCCACCACTGCCTGGTTTATTCTTTATTTTGAAACAGTGTTGTTTCACTAAGTTGTAGATGGCCTCATTAAATTGCTGAGGCTGTCCTTTAACCTGTAATTCTCCAGTCTCAGCCTCCCAAAGTACTGGAATCACAAGCATGTGCCACCACTCCAGTTTATACATACATACATATTTTAAAATTATGATAGACAGGAGTGCCAGAGGAGGTAAATCACACACCTGTAATCCTAGTGTTGAGGGGCTGAGTTTGAAACCAGCCTTAGAAATTTAATAAGACTCTTAGCAACCTAGGAAGACCATGTTTTAAAACAAAAAATAAAAAGTGCTGGGGTGTAGCTTGGAGGTAGAATACACCTGGGTTCAATCCCTAGTACCAAAGTAAGTAAATAAATAAGCCCAGCGTGGTGGCACACTCTTGTAATCTCAGCGCTTGGGAGGCTGAGACAGGAGGATCCCACTGGTTCAAAGCCAGCCTCAGCTACTTAGTGAGGCTCTCAGCAACTTAGTGAGACCCTGTTTCCAAATAAAATATAAAATAGGTCTGGGAGTATAACATGAAGGTAGAAAAGCCCCTGGGTTCTACCCTCAGTACCACACACAAAAAAAATAAAAATAGCCGTGCGTAGTGGTGCACGCTTGTAATCCCAGCACTTGGGAGGCAGAGACAGGAGGATCATACAGGCTCGAGGCCAGCCTCCCTGGCTTAAGAGAACCTGTTTGAAAAAAAAAAAATAGGTCTGGGAGTGTAGCCCGGAGGTAGAAGGGTTTCCAGGAACCCCAGTACCACCAAAATAAATAAATAAATAATAGTAATAATTAATTAATTAATTAATAAAAGTCATGGTTCGTGGTGGCCCACACTTCTTATCTTAGTACTTGGGAGGCTGAGTCAAGAGGCTGAGGACAGTCTCAACAAGTGGTAAGACTCTCATCAACCTTAAGACCCTGTTTCCAAATAAAAATAAAATTGGAACTGGGTGTGGTGGCACATGCTTTTAATCCTAGCATTTGGGAGGATGAGACAGGAAGACTGGAGTTCACACACAGCCTCAGCTACTTAGTGAGGCCCTCTGCAACTCAGTGAGACCCTGTTTCAAAGAATAAAAGAACCAGGTGTGATGGTGCAGGCTTGTAATCCCCGCGCCTGGGAGGCTGAGACAAGAGGATTGCACTGGTTCAAAGCCAGCCTCAGCTGGTTTAAGAGACCCTGTCTCCAAATAAAATATAAAATAGGTCTGAGAGTGTACCCCAGAGGTAGAAGGTCCCTGAGTTCCATCCTCAGTACTACCAAAAAAAAAAAAAAAAGAAGAAGAAGAAGAAGAAGAAGAAGAAAGCAAGAAAGAAAGGAGAGAGAGAGAGAGAGAGAGAGAGAGAGAGAGAGAGAGAGAGAGAGAGAGAAAGGAACTGGGTGTGGTGGCACACACTTGTAATTCTAGCATTTGAGAGGCTGAGACAGGAGGATAGTGGTTCCTGGCCAGCCTCAGCTACTTAGGCCCTTTGCAACACAGTGAGACCAGTTCAAAATAAAGAATAAAAAATAGGAATGCAGGGCTGGGCGTGGTGGCACATGCTTGTAATTTTAGCATTCGGGAGGCGGAGACA
Organism: Muscardinus avellanarius; assembly: GCF_963383645.1. Classification (NCBI taxonomy): domain Eukaryota; kingdom Metazoa; phylum Chordata; class Mammalia; order Rodentia; family Gliridae; genus Muscardinus; species Muscardinus avellanarius. The sequence goes on from NC_137796.1 coordinate 54,885,910, forward strand.
GAAGGATCTCAGTTCACGGACAGCCTCAGCTACATAATGAGACCCTCCGCAACTTAGTGAGACCCTGCTTCAAAATAAAGAATAAAAAATAAAACAGAGGGTGTAGCTTGTAGGTCGAATGCCCCTGGGCCTGGGTTTCATCCCCAGACCCACAAAAAAAAAATAAAAATAAAAATAAAAATAAAAATAAAACTGGTGTGGTGGTGCATGCTTGTAATCCTAGCATTTGGGAGGCTGAGATATTTGGGAGGACTTCAGTTCAAGGACAGCCTCAGCTACTACTTAGTGAGACCTTTTGCAACTCAGTGAGACCCTGTTTCAAAGTAAGGAATAAAAAATAGGGCTGGGGATGTAACTTGGAGGTAGAACGCCCCTGGGTTTAAAATAAGAATAAAAAAATAGGGCAGGGGATGTAGCACGGAAGTCGAATGCCCCCTGGGTTCCATCCTCAGACCCACAAAAAAAAATAAAAAAAATAAAAAAGGAATGAAGAGAAATGAAGGTGTTGCTCAGAGGTAGAATGCCCCTGGGTTGTATCCCCAGTACTTTAAAATAAATAAATAAATAAATAAATAAATAAATAAATAAATAAATAAATTGGGCTGTGGGTATAGAGGAGGTAGAATGTCCCTGGGTTCAGTCACCTGTACCACCAAAATAAACAAATAAATAATAGCTAAGAGTTGTGCTTAGAGCTGGGCGTGGTGGCACAGGCTTGTAATCCCAGCATTTGGGAGGCTGAAACAGGAGGATGGCAGTTCATGGACAGCCTTAGCTACTTAGTAAGGCCCTTTGCAACTCAGTGAGACCTTGTTTCAAAATAAAGACCTTGTTTCAGAATAAAAAAGTAGGACTGGGGGTGAAGCTCAGAGGTCAAATGCCCCTGGATTCCATCCCCAGTAACACACACACACACACACACACACACACACACACACAAAAGAGAGAAAAAAGAGTCCCACACATAGTTACACTTGTAATCCTAGTACTCAGGAGGCTGAGACAGGAGGATTGGAAGTTTAAGGACAGCAGTAGCAATTTAGCAAGACCCTTAGCAACCTAGAAAAAAACCGATTTTGTGTGTGTTTGTATGTGTGTGTGCACACACTAGAGGTTAGACCCAGGGGAATCTATCTCTGAGTTATACCCCCAGCTATATTTTATTATTTAATTTTAATTTTAATTAATTAATTTATTGCAGGTCTGGGGATGGAACCCAGATGCATTTGACCTTCGAGCTGTACCCTCTGCCCAATTTTTTTATTCTTTATTTTTGAAACAGGGTTTCACTGAGTTGTGGAGGGCCTCACTAAGTAGCTGAGGCTGTCCGCGAACTGCGATCCTCCGGTCTCAGCCTCCCAAATGCTGGGATTATAAGCGTGTGCCACCATGCCTGGCTTTTTTATTTTTATTTTGAAACAAGGTCTCACTAAGTTGTAGAGAGCCTCCTGAGGCTAGTGGTGAACCTGTGATCCTCCTGTCTCAGCCTCCCAAAAACTGATTACAAGCATGAACCATGACACCTGGCAGAAAACCCCAATTTCAAAATAAAAAATAAAAAGCTGGACATGTTGATGCATGCTTTAATCCCAGTACTTGGGAGGCTGAGACTAGAGGATTGTAGGTTCGGGGCCAGCCTCAGCCTTCTACAATTTAGTGAGACTGTTTTAAAATAAGAAGCCGGGCATGGTGGCGCACGCTTGTAATCCCAGCATTTGGAAGGCTGAGACCGGAGGATCGCGGTTCGCGGACAGCCTCAGCTACTTAGTGAGGCCCTCTGCAACTCAGTGAGACCCGGTTTCAAAATAAAGAATAAAAAATTGGGCAGGGGGTGTAGCTCGGAGGTCAAATGCCCCTGGGTTCCATCCCCAGAACCACAATAAATAAATAAATAAATAAATAAAAATAAAAAAATCAAAATAAGAAATTAAAAAATAGAGCTGGGGGCGTAGATTGGAGGTAGAATGCTCCTGGGTTCCATCCCTAGTATCGAAAGAAAGAAAGAAAGAAAGAAAGAAAGAAAGAAAGAAAGAAAGAAAGAAAGAATAAACTGGAGGTGGTGGGGCACACTTGTAATTCTAGTAGTTGGGAGGCTGAAACAGGAGAATTGCATATTCACAACCATCCTAAGCTACATAGTGAGGCCCTCTGAAACTTATTAAAACCTTGTTTCAAAATAAAGAATAAAAGCTGGGCGTGGTGGCACACCCTTGTAATCCCCGCGCTTGGGAGGCTGAGACAGGAGGATCGCACGGGTTCAAAGTCAGCCTCAGCTACTTAGTGAGGATCTTAGTGAGACCCTGTTTCCAAATAAAGTATAAAATAGGTCTGGGAGCATAGCCTGGAGGTAGAAAAGCCCCTGGGTTCCACCCCCAGTACCACAAAAAAATAAATAAAATAAAATAAATAAAATAAAAGAGCCCGGTGTGTGGTGGCGCACCCTTGTAATTCTCGTGCTTGGGAGGCGGAGACAGGAGGATCAAGCAGGTTTGAAGCCAGCTTCTCTGGTTTAAGAGATCCTGTTTCCAAATAAAAATACAAAATAGGTCTGGGAGTTTAGCCTGGAGGTAGAAGGGTTTCCAGGAACCCCAGTACCACAGAAGAAGAAGAAGAAGAAGAAGAAGAAGAAGAAGAAGAAGAAGAAGAAGAAGAAGAAGAAGAAGAAGAAGAAGAAGAAGAAGAAGAAGAAGAAGAAGAAGAAGGAAGAAGAAGAGGAGGAGGAGGAGGAGGAGGAGGAGGAGGAGGAGGAGGAGGAAGAAGAAGAAGAAGAAGAAGAAGAAGAAGAAGAAGAAGAAGAAGAAGAAGAAGAGGTTTCCAGGAACCCCAGTACCACAGAAGAAGAAGAAGAAGAAGAAGAAGAAGAAGAAGAAGAAGAAGAAGAAGAAGAAGAGGAGGAGGAGGAGGAGGAGGAGGAGGAGGAGGAGGAGGAGGAGGAGGAGGAGGAGGAAATTAAAGAAAGAAAGAATAAAAAGTAGGAATCCAAATGTGGTGAGGCACGCTTGTAATCCCAGCATTCTGGAAGCGGAGACAGGAGGATTGTGGTTCACAGCCATCCTCAGCTGCTTAATGAGGTCCTCTGCAACTTAGTGAACTCCTGGGCATGGTGGTGCACACTTGTAATCCTAGTGCTTGGATTCTGAGACAGGAGGATCGCTCAGTTTCAAAACCAGCCTCAGCTACTTAGTGAGGCTCTCAGCAATTTAGTGAAACCCTGTTTCCAAATAAAATAGGTCTGGAGTATAGCCCAGAGGTAGAAAGGCCCTGGGTTCTATCCCCAGTACCACAAAATAGGAAAGAAAGAAAGAAAGAAAGAAAGAAAGAAAGAAAGAAAGAAAGAAAGAAAGAAAGAAAGAGAGAGAAAGGGGAAGGAAGGAAGGAAGGAAGGAAAGAAAGAAAGAAAGAAAGAAAGAAAAATAGGGCTGTGAGCCAGGCGGGGCGGCACAGGTTTGTAATCCCAGCATTTGGGAGGCTGAGGCTGTAGGATCCTGGTTCAAGGGTAGCCTCAGCTATTTAATGAGGCCTTTGCAACCCCAGTGAGACCCTGCTTCAAAAAAAAAAAATAGGGTTGGGGGTGTAGCTTGTAGGTGGAATGTTCCTGGGTTCCATCCCCAGTACCAAAAAAAAAAAAAAAAAAATAGGGCTGGGGGTGTAGAATGCCCCTAGCTTCCATTCCCGATACTGAAAAAATATAATAAAATAGAGAATAAAATAGGACTGGGAGTGTAGATTGAGGGTAGAATGCTCCCTGAGTTCAATCCCAAGTATGGCAAATAGATAAATAAATGAATAAATAACCCAGGCATCACGCTTGTAATAATCCCAGTACTTGAGAGATGGATGCAGGAAGATCATAGGTTCTCAACCAGCCTCAGCAATTTAGTGAGGTTCTTCACAATTTAGTGAGACCCTTTTATTTTTCTTTCTTTTTTCTTTCTCTATTTATTTATTTATTTATTTATTTATTTATTTATTTATTTATTTTTTACTGGGGATGGAACCCAAGGGCATTCTACCTCCGAGCTGGAGAGAGAGCAAGAGATCGAGAAAGAGAGAAGGGAAGGACATATGGCACACACTTGTATCCCAGTACTTCGGAGGTTGGGACTGGAAGATTGTAGGTTCATAAGTAGTGACTCTTATTAACCTAATGAGACCCTGTTTCCAAATAAAAATAAAATAGGGCTGGGGTGAAGCTCAGAGGTAGAATGCAACCAGATTCAATCCCCAGTGCCACAAAATGAAAGAAAGAAAGAAAGAAAGAAAGAAAGAAAGAAAGAAAGAAAGAAAGAAAGAAAGAAAGAAAGAAAGAGCGAGCACTGGCAGTCAGGCATGGTCATGCAAATCAATAACCCCAGTACTTTTGAAGATGAGACAAGAGAATTGCAGTTTCAAGGACAGCTTCAGCAAGTAGAGAGGCTCCCAAAAATCTAGCAAAACCTGTTTCAAAACAACAAAAAAAAGCCGGTCGTGGTGGTGCACGCTTGTAATCCCAGCATTCAGGAGGCTGAGACTGGAGGATCACAATTTGTGGATAGCCTCAGCTACTTAGTGAGGCCCTTTGCAATTTAGTGAGACCCTGTTTCAAAATAAAGAATAAAAAATAAAGCAGAGGGTGTAGCTCGGAGGTACAGTGCCCCTGGGTTCCATCCCCAGACCCACAAAAAAAAAAAAAAAAAAAGAGCTGGGCATGGTGGCACATGTTTGTAATCCCTGCTCTTGGGAGGCTGAGACAGGAGGACCGCACAGTTCGAAGCCAGCTTCAGCTACTTAGTGAGGCTCTCAGCAACTTAGTGAAACCCTGTTTCCAATTAAAATATAAAATAGGTCAGTGGTGTAGCCTGGAGGCGGTGGCCCCTGGGTCCCATCCCCAGGACCACCACAACAACAGCAACAATAACAAAAATAATAATAAAAATTAAAAAAAGCTGGGCATGGTGGTGCATGTTTGTAGTCCTAGTACTTGAGAGGCTGAGACAGGAGGATTGCAGGTTCATGGCCAGCCTCAGCTACTTAGTGAGACCACCTGCAATTTAGTGAGACCTGTTTCAAAATAAAGAATAAAAAATAACTCTGGGAGCCAAGCGTGGTGGTGCACACTTGTAATCCCAGCATTAGGAAGGCTGAGACAGGAGGATTGTGGTTCAGGGACAGCCTCAGCTACTTAGTGAGGCCCTTTGCAACTCAGTGAGACTCTGTTTCAAAATAAAAATAGGGCTGAGGGTGTAGCTCGGAGGTAGAATACCCCTGGGTTCCCTCCCCAGTACCACACACATGAAAAAAAAAAAAAATACCGCTGGGTCCAGGCATGGTGGCACATGCTTGTAATCCCAGTACTTGTGAGGCTGAGAGAGGGGGATCTGGTTTCAGGACTAGCTTTAGCTACTTAGTGAGACATTCTGAAACTAGGTGAGACCCTGTTTCAAAATAAAGAATAAAAAATAGGGCTGGAGGTGTAGCTTGAAGGTGGAATGCCCGAGTTCAATCCCCAGTATTGCAAAAAAACAAAAACAAACAAACAAACAAAAAACCAAGCCAGGCATGGTCGCGCAGGCTGGTAATCCCAGCATTCAGGTCGCTGAGACAGAAGGATGGTGGTTCGTGGACAGCCTCAGCTACTTAGTGATTCCCTTTGCAACTCAGTGAGACCCTGTTTCAAAATAAATAATAAAAAAATAGGGAAGAGGGTGTAGCTTGGAGCTAGAATACCCCTGGGTTCCATCCCCAGTACCACTAAAAAAGACCAAAAAAAAAAAAAAAAAGAACATTAAAATTGCATATTTATAGAGTACCATGTGAAATTTCAGTATATTGAATATACTGTGTAGTGTACAAATCAGAGTAAAGATTGTCTCTCTTTTTCTATGGTACTGGAGATTGAACCCAGGAACCTTCTATAAGTGAGCTACACTCCCAGCCCTATTTTATTTTTCAATTTGAGACAAGGTCTCACTAAATTGCTGAGACTGGTTTCAAACCTGCAATCCTCCTGTCTCAGCCTCCCAAGAACTGGGATCACAGGCCTGTGCCACCACGCCTGGCTGGCTGGCTTGCTTATTAATTGATTGATTGATTGATTGATTGTGGCCTTACTGGGGGTGGAACTCAGGGGCATATTACCTCTGAGCTATTAGGAATGAAACCTAAGGGTATTCTACCTCTGAGCTATACCCCCAGTCCTATTTTTTATTCTTTATTTTGAAACGGACTCACTGAGTTGCAAAGGGCCTCACTAAGTAGCTGAGGCTGTCTGATCCTCCTATCTCAGCCTCCCAAATACTGAGATTACAAGCATGTGTCACCAGGTTCGACTCAGTCTCAGTAATTTAGCAAAATCCTGTCTCAAAATAAAAACATTTTTTTTTGGGGGGTGTGGGGATGGAACCCAGAGGCATTTAACCTCCAAGCTATACCCCCTGCCCATTTTTTTATCCTTTATTTTGAAACAGGGTCTCACTGAGTTGCAGAGGGCCTCACTAAGTAGCTGAGGTTGTCCGCGAACCATGATCCTCTTGTCTCGGCCTCCCGAATGCTGGGATTACAAGCGTGCGCCACCACGCCCGGCTAAAATAAAAACATTTTTTAAAAAATGGAAAAAAATAGGCCGGGCATGGTGGCGCACGCTTGTAATCCCCATTCTTGGGAGGCAGAGACAGGAGGATCGCGCAGGTTCGAAGCCAGCCCCATGCGCTGGCTTAGGAGACCCTGTTTCCAAATTTAAAAAATGTAAAAATAGGTCTGGGAGTGTAGCCCGGAGGTAGAAGGGCTTCCAGGAACCCCAGTACCACCAAAAAAATAAATAAATAAATAAAGAAACTGAGTTGGCAATATAACAGTGGTTAAATACCCCTGGATTCAATATCCAGCACCACTAATGCATTAATACATATATAATTTTGCACATGATAACTCTCTCTATATTATATTATTTATTTATTTATTTTTTGGTGGCACTGGGGGTGGAACCCAGAGGCTTTCTACCCCCGGGCTATACTCCCACACCTATTTTCTATTTTATTTGGAAACAGGGTCTCACTAAGTTGCTGAGAGCCTCATTAAGTAGCTGAGGCTGGCTTCGAACCTGTGCGATCCTCCTGTCTCAGCCTTCCAAGTACTGGGATTACAAGTGTGCACCACCACGCCCGGCTTCTATATTTTTTTAAGCAATGGCACCTACCCATTCGCTACATCTTCATAACAGCGCTATGAAGCCAGGCATGGTGGCCCGGGCTTGTAATCCTAGTACTTGGGAGGCTGAAGCAGGAGGATCACAGGTTCACTGCCAGGCTCAGCTGCTTAGTGAGGCCCTCTGCAACCTAGTGAGAACTTGTTTCAAAATAAAGAATAAAAAATAGGACTGGGGGTATAGCTCACAGAATGCCCCTAGGTTCCATCCCCAGTACTGCAAAAAAAGAAAAACAAACAAACAGTGCTATACCATTAGGTTATTTTATTATTAATAATTAATTAATTAATTTATTTATTTTAAATCTAGGGGAATTGAATTGAATCCAGGGGAATTATACCTGTGAGCTATACCATCGGCCCTCTTTCTTTCTTTCTCTCTCTCTTTCTTTCTTTCTTTCTTTCTTTCTTTCTTTCTTTCTTTCTTTCTCCTTCTTTCTTCCTTTCTTCTTTTCTTTCTTTTTTTTTTCCAGTACTGGAATGGAACCCAGGGTCTCATTCTATCTCCCAGCTACACTCCCAGCCCTATTTTTTATTCTTTATTTTAAAACAGGGTCTCACTGAGTTACAAAGGGCTTCACTAAGTAGCTGAGGCTGTCTGCAAATCACGATCCTCCAGTCTCAGCCTCCCAAATGCTATTCTTTATTTTTTAAATATTTTTTTATTTTTTATTTTGGTGTTACTGGGGGTGGAACCCAGGAGCTTTCTACCTTCAGACTATACTCCCAGACCTATTTTATATTTTATTTAGAAACAGAGTCTCACTAAGTTGCTGAGAGCCTCACTAAGTAGCTGAGGCTGGCTTCAAACCTGTGTGATCCTCCTGTCTCAGCCTCCCAAGCGCGGGGATTAAAAGCGTGCGCCACCATGCCCAGCTATTCTTTATTTTGAAACACGTTTTCACTGAGTTGCAGAGGGCCTCACTAAGTAATTGAGGCTGGTCGCAAACCATGATCCTTCTGTTTCAGCCTCCCAAATGCTGGGATTACAAGCGTGAGCCATTACGACGAGCTTATTTTTTTATTCTTTTTTTTTTTTTTTCTTTTTTTTTTTTTAATTTTATTTTATTGGTGCACTGTATTCATACATCATAGTGGGATACAAACTTTTGTAGACATACATGCACACATCGCCCAGTCAGCCCCCACCCGATCCCCACCCCATTCTCTCCCCATCCCTCCTTCCCATGCTTGGCTTAGTGGTGGACATCTAGTATTATAGCAATTTATCCAAAATTAGAAATGATAATCTCACATAACAGTTTCATTTGTCTGATACCAAGTGTTTGATGATTTAAAGATAGCATTTCAATATTTCTTTTGGCTTTCTTTCTTACTAGAGCATATTTTTTTCTGTTTTTTTAGAGGAAACTATCATATATTTATATATTTATTTTTTAGAAAAAAATCTATCCTAATATGGAATATGAATTCTAGATACCCAAAACAATCTTGAAAAAGAACAAAGCTAGCAGATATATATTTTCTGATTTCAAACCATATAAAGCTACAATAATTGAAACAGTGTAGTACTGTTCTAAAGGCAGATATATAGACCATTGGAGTTAAATACAAGCCTAAAGCTAAATTCTTCCCTATATTGTCAAGTTATTTTTGACAAGGTTTCCACGAACATTTGGTGGTGGAAATAATAATCTTTTAACTAAATGTTGTTGAAAAATAATAATTACATTGAAAAGAATAAAATTGGACCTTTACCTAATCCCATATACAAGTATTAACTCAAAATAGATAAAAGACCTAAAGATAAATCTTAAGACTATAAACTTTTAGGAGAAAATCTGGGTCATAAAACCTCACAACATTGAAATTGGCAGTGATTTCTTGGATATGATTTCAATGGCACAGGCAACAGAAGAATATACAAACTCCCTAAAAAATAAAAGAAAATATTGTATATCCAAAGACAATGTAAACAGAGTTAAAAGTTACTAATAGAATTGGATAAAATATTTCCAAATGCTATATCTGAAGGTATATTAATATTCCAACTAGAAATCCTAAAAATTAACAACAATAAAGGCAAACAATACAACTTAGAGATAGGTAAAAGACTAACATAAATAATGAATCTCCACAGATAACCAATCTTAGTTGTCTGTTGGATGGAAACTCTTGTTTCTCTGGTTCTGGTGAGTGTTACCTATTTCTTCTTTGTAGGTAATCTCTTTGAGTATTTTCTCTAGCGCTGGTTTTGAAGACATAAATTCCTTCAGTTTCTGTTTGTCATGGAAGCTTCTTATTTCTCCATCTAATTTGATAGAAAGTTTTGCTGGATAGGAAATTTTTGGCTGGAAGTTGTTTTCTTTCAGAGTTTGGAATATGTTACTCCAAGCCCTTCTGGCTCTCATGACTTGGTTTGGGAAGTCTGGAGTGATTCTAATTGGTTTGCCTCTGAATGTCAGTTGGCCCTTTGTTTTTGTTGCCTTTAAGATTCTCTGCTTGGCTTCCACATTGGTCATTTTGACAATTATATGGCGTGGGGATCCTCTTCTTCGATCCTGTCTAAAGGGAGTTCTATAAGTTTCCTGGATCTGTGTATCAACCTCTTGCTCTATATTTGGAAAATTTTCTGCTATTACTTCCTTGAAGAGATTGTTGATCCCTTTGGTTTCACTTTCTTTTCCCTCCTCTATTCCAATTATTCTTAGGTTAGCTCTCTTAAGATGGGCCCATATTTCTTCAATGTCAGATTCCTGCTGTTGGATATCTTTTTCTAGATTAGAAACTATGCATTCATTTTTGGATTGCTCATCTTCTAAGAGCGAGATTCTGTTCTCCATGTGGTCTAATCGGTTGTTTGTGCTTTGAATTGAGGCCTTTACTTCATTAATTGCATCCTTTATCTCTTTTTGGCTCTCTCTGAGTTCTTTTCGAAGCACCTCTATTATTTCTACAGTTATTTTCCTGATTTGATCTTCTAGAAATCTCTGATTTTCTGTTTTATCAGGTTCTGATGTTGTGGGGTTGTGCACATTCATTACTCCAGTGTTATTCCTCTTTCCCATGATTTCGGAGGTTTGTGCCTTCTCTGGGTTCTTCCCTTGGGTCACTATGGTTTCACTTAAGGTACTCTGGATCTCGAGTCAGTAGTATCTCAGACCCCACTACTCCTTTACTGGGTTGTATCACAGAGTCTCCGACCCAGGGAGTCGATAGAGGCTGCTTTAAACTATGGGGGGTGCCAGGTTGCACGCTCTCCTATTGTGTGATATCTCTGCCACCACCACTCCCTCACTGGGTCAAGTCCCAGGAGGCACAGTACTGGGATTTCTCCTCTGTGGCCCGCAATTTGACTCACTGTTCTTGATTACGCAGATGTAGCTTTACTGGACTCGGTGAATTCACTGCTGCTGCCGCCGCCGGTGGCAATATGGCGCCTCTGCCACGCCCTCAGCCATGAGGCTGGCATATTTTTTCTTCTCTGGTTTTGATTTCCACTCTGAATCCCTGCAGCGTGTGCTGAGCTCAGCCACTGGGAGCTTTAAATGCTGTCTGCGCCGAAAGATCCCGCCTGGCTGTTCTGCAGCGGCTCACCTGGCTTGCTGTAGCCGTCTGTTGAGTTCGCCGCTGCCGCCGGCAGTATGGCGCTGCTGCCGCGTCCTCGGGCTCGTGTGTCTCCTCTGTGGCCCTGAGCTCTGTTCTCAGTCCGCTTTCTCTCTGGAGCCTGGTGGTTTTTTTTGTTTTTCTGGTGATGGTGTTTTCTGGCTATGAAAGGCGCTCTTTTTGTGGTAATGGAGATTGGTTGTTAGCGGGACTCTTAAGCCCCGCTTTTCTCGGTCGCCATCTTCCCGGAAGTCTTTATTCTTTATTTTTGAAGCAGTATCTCACTGAGTTGCAAAGGGCCTCACTAAGCAGCTTGAGGCTGTCCACGAACCATGGGCATCTCAAATGGGATTACAAGTGTTTACCACCACACCCGACTTTATTTTTTATTTCAAAACAAGGTCTCACTAAATTACAGAGGGCCGCACTACATTTCTGAAGCTGGCCATCAACCTGCAATCTTCCTGTCTCAGCCTCCTAAGTACTGGGATTACAAGTGTATGCCACCACATCCGGCTGTTATTATTGTTATTGTTGTTGTTATTATTGTTATTTGACAGCTCTGAGGATAGAATCCTGGCCTCATCCTCATGACTGGCGATTGCTCTACCACTGAGCTACAGCCTCAGCCCTGTTATTCCCCCACCTTATTTTGTGGTACTAGAGATCAAACCTAGGAATATTCTATCTCTAAGCTACTCTCCCAGTTCTTTTCTTTTCCTTTTTTTTCCCTTTCTTTTTAATTTTGTGGTACTTGTGCTATATTCCTAGACTTATTTTTTTTTTACTTGGAAACAAGGTCTTGATATGTTGCTGAGAACCTCACTAAGTTGCTGAGGCTGGCTTTGAACCTTCCATTCTCCTGTCTCAGTCTCACAAGTATTGGGATTACAACTCTGTACCATCACAGCTGGCTTTGTTTTGTTTGAAAAAGGGTGTCTTTCTAGGTTGTTGAGAGTTTAACTAAATTACGGAAACTGGTTTTGAACCTGCAATCTTCCTGTCTCACCCTTCCAAGTATTGGTATGACAGGAATATACCACCATGCTTGGTTTATCCTTTTTTTATTTTTATTTTTTTTTGTGGTACCGTAGATTGAATCCAGGGGTACACTCCTAGCCCTATTTTATTTATTTATTTATTTATTTATTTATTTATTTATTTATGTGGTACTGGGGATTGATCACAGGGGCATTCTACCTTCCAGCTATAACCCCAGCCCTATATTTTATTTTTATTTTTATTTTTTATTTTTTGCTGGTACTGCGATGGAACCCAGGGGCCTTCTACCTCTTGGCTACATTTTTTATATTTTATTTGGAAACAGTATCTCACTAAGTTGCTGAGAGCCTCACTAAGTAGCTGAGGCTGGCTTTGAACCTGTGTGATCCTCCTGTCTCAGCCTTCCAAGTACTGGGATTACAAGCATGTGCTACCACACCTGTCCTTAGTATTTTTTAATTTTGTATTTTATTTATTTATTTATTTATTTTATATTTTTTGAGGGTCTGGGGATGGAACCCAGAGGCATTTGACCTCTGAGCTACACCCCCTGCCCTATTTTTTATTCTTTATTTTGAAACAGTGTCTCACTAAGTTGCAGAGGGCCTCACTGAGTAGCTGAGGCTGTACTGAACCATGATCCTCCAGTGTCAGCCTCCAGAATGCTGGAATTACAAGGGTGCGCCACTGTGCCTGGTTTATTCTTTATTTTGAAACAGGGTCTCACTAAGTTGCGGAGGGCCTTACTAAGTAGCTGAGGCTGGCTGCGAACTGCGATACTCCTGTCTCAGCCTCCCCAATACTGGGATTACAAGTGTGCATTACCACGCCCAACTATGCCTGTCTTTATTTATTTTTTAAATTTTTTTTAGGTACTGAAGATGGAATCCAGGAGCATTCTACCTTTGAGCTATACCTCCTGCCCTATTTTGTAGTATTCAATTTATTATTATTATTATTATTATTATTATTATTATTATTATTTTGTGGTACTGTTGGAACATAGGGGCATTGTACCTCCAAGCTACACCCCCAGCCCTATTTTTTAGTCTTTTTATTTTTGAAAGGGTCTCACTGAGTTGCAAAGGGCCTTGCTAAGTAGCTGAGGCTGTCTGTCAACCCGATCCTACAGTCTCAACCACCTGAATGTTGGGATTACAAGCATGCGCCACCATACCTGGCTCCTTATTTCTTTATTTCTATTTCAATTGGCTCCTTATTTCTATTTCAATTTTTTTTTTTTTTTTTTTTTTTTTTTTTACTTTTTGCAGTACTGGGAGTGGAATGCAGGGGCATTCTACTTCTGAGCTATATTCCTAGCCCTATATATATATATATTTTTTTTTTTTACAGTACTAGGGATGAAACCATGGGGCATTCTACCTCCGAACTATACCCTCATCCCTTTTTTTTTTCCCCAGTACTAGAGATGGAACCCAGAGGCATTCTACCTCCGAGTTACACCCCCAGCTCTATTGTTTATTCTTTATTTTGAAACAGGGTTTCACTGAATTGCAAAGGGACTCACTAAGTAGCTGAGGCTGTCTGTAATTTGTAGTTCCTCCTGTCTCAGCCTCCCAAATGCTGGGATTACAAGTGTGAGCCACCACGCCTGGTTTATTCTTTTTTTTTTTTTAATTTTTTTTGTGGGTCTGAGGATCGAACCTAGGGACATTTGACCTCCAAGCTATATCCCCAGCCCTTTTTTTTTTTTCTTTATTTTGAAACAGGGTCTCACTAAGTTGCGGAGGGCCTCACTAAGTAGCTGAGGCTGTCCAAGAACCGTAATCCTCCGGTCTCAGCCTCCTGGGATTACAAGCGTGCACCACCATGCCCAGCTATTCTTTATTTTGAAACCAGGTCTCACAGTGTTGCAGAGGGCATCATTAAGTAGCTGAGGCTGTCAGAAAACCTGCAATTCTCCTGTCTCAGCCTCTGAAGTACTGGGATTACTATGTGTGTGCCACCACGCCCGGCTTTATTTTTATTTTGAATTAGGGTCTCTCTAGGTTGTTAAGAGTGTCACTAATTGCTAAGGCTATCCTCAAACCTATGACCCTTCAGTCCTGTCCTCCCAAGTACTGGGATTACAGACATGTGCTACCACACCAGGTTTCCAGCTGGGATTTGACTGAAGTTTTTTTTTTTTTTTTTTTTTTTTGATACTAGGGGTAGGACCCAGGGGCTCTTATATCCCCGTTATACTCCCAGACCTATTTTATACTTTATTTCCCAGGTGTAGGGTACAGCTGTGCACTCCTTTCTTCTACTCTAGGGAAAATAGGCCTTAGTGTGAACTCCTCCTGACAGTTCTCCTTCATGCTTGACCTAATTTATCCAAGCAGTGGGGATCCTTCAGTGGACATTATAAAAATATCATAAATATATTGCAAGTGACAGTGGATACCCCCTTTCACTACAGCACAGTTCCCTAAGCAACATGAGTTCCTTCAGAGAGAGTACAAATCCCTATCCCATCTGATTCTCCCTTACATCTATTGTGAACTGACTGCAGACTATGAAGCCTCCTGATCAATGGCAATCTCCCCGAAACATCTCTTCAGCTCCTGTGGACAGTGTGAACTTCTGCCCAGTGTGAGGAGCCTCCCCGTGGATGGTGTAATCTCCTCTGGATCCATGACAAAATTAACATAGAAGGTTCACATCTGCTGCACAGGGGACTTTCTGTGCTGCCTCCAGCATTTACCACAGCACGAGCCCCTCCTCAGTAGTCTACCCAAGTGAGCCGTGTGAACCTCTCTCTCTCTCTCTCTCTCTCTCTCTCTCTCTCTCTCTCTCTCTCTCTCTTTATATTGGGAATGGAACCCAGGGGCATTTTACCTCTGAGCCATACCCTCAGCCCTATTTTTTTATTCTTTTTTTTTTTTTTTTTTGTGGGTCTGGGGATGGAACCCAGGGACATTTGACCTCCAAATTACACCCCCTGTCCTATTTTTAATTTTTAATTTTTTTGTTGTGGTACTGGGGATGAAACCCAGGGGCCTTCTACCTCCGGGTTACATTCCCAGGCCTGTTTTATATTTTATTTGGAAACAGGGCCTCACTAAATTGCTGAGAGCCTTACTAAGTAGCTGAGGCTGGCTTTGAACCTGCATGATCCTCCTGTCTCAGCCTCCCAAGTGCTGGGATTACAAGCGTGCGCCACCTGCTCGGCATAATTAAAAAAAATTTTTTTTTTTTTTTTTTTTTTTTGCGGGTCTAGGGATGGAACCCAGGGACATTTGACCTCCAAATTACACCCCCTGTCCTATTTTTTATTTTTTATTTTTTGAAATGGAGTCTCACTAAGCTACAAAGGGCCTTGCTAAGGTATTAGCTGAGGCTGGCCTTGTACTGCAATCCTCCAGTCTCAGGCTCCTGAATGCTGGGATTACAAGCATGCGCCACCATGCCTGGTCTCCTATTTTATTTTAAAACAGGGTCTCAATAGGTTGATGAGAGTCTCACTACTTCCTGAGGCTGCCATGAACCTGCAGTCCCCCCGTTTTGCTTCCCAAGTCGTGATTACAGGCGTGCACCACCTCACTCGGCTCTGAACTATCTTTTTAAATATTATTTTATATTTCTTGTGATTCTAGGGATTGAACCGAGGTTCAATCCTCAGTTCTGAAAATAAAATTAAATAAAATAAGTAGGAAGAGGATCTCGTTAAATTTCTGTGCCCTGGCCTGTGATCCCATCACAGGTGAGCCCACTGTCTCAGCTTCCCTGGTATATTTGTATTACAGGCATGAGCCACCAGGCACGGCTCTGAACTGGTTTGTGTGTGAGTGTGTGTGTGTGAGAGAGAGACTGGGAATTGAACAGGGCCAGTGTACCTCTGAGCTACACCCCCAGCCTTATTTTATTTTTATTTGGAAACAAGGTCTCCATTGATGAAAGTCTCATTACTTGCTGAGACTCTCCTCAAACCTGCGATCCTTCTTGTCTCAGCCTCCCAAATACTTGGATTCCAAGCATGTGCCACCACACCAGCTCTGAACTATCTTTTAGAATGTTAAGCTAGAAATAACACTATAGAATATAGTTATAGATTGTATAATTGCCAGGTATGGTGGCACAAGGCTATAATACTAGGACTTGGGAAGCTGAGACCAGAGGATTGCAGGTTCCAAGACAGCCTCAATAATGTCACAAATCTAGCAGCAAAGTAGGGAGACCCTGTTTCAAAAACAACAACAAAAAAAGGAAAAGGGGTGTAGCTTGGAGGTAGAATGTTCCTGGGTTTAATCCCAAGTAACACACACACACACACACACACACACACACACACACAGTGTTATCAATATAATAGCGTAACTAATAGTATAAAATTTCTTCTTAGTGTAAACTCTGTGGACAGCTAAATTTTTCTTAATCTCTGTGGACCAAGAGAACTTTCCATGGATATGTGACTCTCTTCCATACTCAGTGAACCCCATTGATTCTTTTTTTTTTTTTTTTTTTTTTTTTTGCGGGTTTGGGGATGGAACCCAGGGGCATTCGACCTCCGAGCTACACCCCCTGCCCTATTTTTTATTCTTTATTTTGAAACCGGGTCTCACTGAGTTGCAGAGGGCCTCACTAAGTAGCTGAGGCCATCCACGAACCGCAATCCTCCGGTCTCAGCCTCCCAAATGCTGGGATTACAAGCGTGCACCACCATGCCCGGCTAGTGAACCCCATTGGAAACCGGTAATTATTTCATGCCCAATCTGAACTAGCCATATGCCATGGTATTTTGTTTATGTGTTACTGAGTATTGAACCCATGGACATTCTACCTTTGAGCTACACCCCCTAGCCCTTTGTATTTTTAAACAGGGTCTCATTAAGTTGCTGAGAATTTCCCTACATTGCTGAGGCTGTCCTCCAGCCTGTAATTCTCTTGTCTTAGGCTTCCACTGGCATCACAGGTGAGTGCCACCACGCCCAGCTCCATGATATTCTTTCACAAGTAGTGCCAGTGTTACCTGGATAGTATGACGTGCAATAAGCTAGTATTTTTTTTTTTTTTTACAACTGGTGTGTCTTGATCGCCTTGGTCCTGATATGAAGTGTATAGATACACGTAGACGGTTCACATCTGGTATGAAGTGTATAGATACACGTAGACGGTTCACATCTGGTGTGAACACCATATCTGAGCAGTAGGCATCCACTACTGAGGGCATAGCACATCCCCTTCTCCTCAGCTCCAGTGTGACACCCATTCCACGACCTTCAAAAAATCTCCCTTCTCCAGGTGTTAATACCCACAGTGTAGTTCTCAGATAAGTTCTCAGATAAAACTCCACGAAGCACTTAATTTCCCTACCTTGTGGTCCCATCTATGCAATCCCTAGTGGAGCTGTCAGAAAACTGCGCTGTCCTAAATGTCAAAGTCTTGGAGTAGGTGACTTGTCTCCAGGGCTCCTAAGCCCCAGTCGGAGCGCATTGCCTACACTGCAGGGCGCGCCACCCCACAAGTGCGCGTTCTCTCCTCGCCCGGTGGCAACAAGGCTTTCCGCGGGGCCGCGCCAGACTTTTCGAGATCGTTGATTGGACGTATTCCTAGCCACTCGATAGCCAATCAAGCAGGGGGAAGGTGACATCACTAGTTTTCCTCCCATCCCCCCACTCCAAACTTCCCTACTCTGGCTACCGGCAGCAACAACCACGTGGGGGAGGGGTAAGAGAGTAGAACCGGTGAGGTCATTGCACCGCCCAGCCCGCTGCTGATTGGCTGCGGAGTTCGCCGGTGGCGGTTGGCTGCTCCTCGCACCTCCCCCTCGTGCCGCTACAGCCGCCGCTGAGAGGAGCCACTGGCGACGCCAGAGCAGGGAAACCGGGTGAGTCGGGGCCCTGGGTCTAAGATGTTCCCGGTGTCCAGCAAGACTCATGAGGAACTGCCCTTTCCGACTTTTTCTCCTCGCCCGGGTTCTTTGGAGCTGTGGGCACTCTGTCACATGGGAGTTGTAGTCTGCCTTGTACTGTCGACTGCGGGCCAGAGACGTAAGAAGACTACTATTCCCAGCAGGAATTGCGACAAGCCGGTCAACAAACGTCTGGGCCACGCCTTCCAAGCTTGCTTATTGGACAGCCTGCCCCTTAGCCCCTCCTTCTCTAAGTTAATTGGCTACTGTCCCTAACAGAGGTTGGGTTCCGGCCTAGGATGCATGGTGACTGGGTACTGTATTTGTCACTGGGCACTAAGATGTCCTGTAATTGGTCAAGACTAGTGTCCATCACATGTTGTGGGGCAGGGCCCTAGGCCGATCAGGCGGTCGTAGGCTCAGGTTGGTGTCGGTCCCTGAGGGAGGCCGGCCTTGGATTTTGGCCCCTCCCCCTAGCGCTGCCAAAAGGGCGCGATTGGTTGCTGCGAGCGTCGCTCCTCGTTTAAAGGCGGAGCCGACAAGGCTACGAATATCTATTGGACTAGGCCGGCGCCGGTCAGCGGGGTTGTGGCCGCTGATTCGCTGGTTGTTCCAGCTGTTGCAGGTCCATTCACCATTTTGTGTGTTGGAGTAAAAAAAAAAGGGAGAATCGAGAGGGAGAGCCGGAGGGGGGGCGGGGAGGGACAGGACCGGACCAAGCCGGGGCCGTGGCCCCCCGCCCCGAAACCCCACCAAGTCCGAGGTGAGGGGCGGGGCCAGGGTTGACACGGGCGGGGGGGTTCCGGGGGGGCTGGGGGTCGAGGGGGGACAGGTGGCAGAGACGGGAAGTGGGTATAGGGGGCAAAGGGGTTGGCGGAATGGTGGGAAGAGGAAAAGGAGTGGAGGAAGTGCTGGGGAGGAGGGTGACAGAAAAGGTTTGACTGGGGGAGGGGGCGGTGGGCAGAGAAAGGGTAACAGGAATGGAGGGGTGACAGGACTAGATCAGGTTGACAGGGAGAGGGAGGAAACAGAGTTGGAGGGGGTGACAAGGAAGGGTGATGGGGAGAGAAGGTGTCACATCCAGAGATGGCTGACAGGAGAGTGACTGGAAGGAATAGGTGACAGAGGTAAATGGGGGGGGGTGACAGGGAAGGGGGAGCAGATGAGGGGGCCTAGGGCCTGTGAGGAGAGAGGTAGAGGTAGTGAGAAGATGGGATGGTAGAGAGAGGGTGGCATAGAAGCTGTGCCAGGACGGCTGATGGAAGCAAAGGACATAAGACCCCCTAAGAGCCAGGGCCTCAGGAGTTAGTACTTAGATTCTGAGGGAGGTGAGGGGCCACAGGACCCTGCGTGGGAGTTTTTCAGAGAGGAGGGGACAGGAAGAGGGTAGGCCCTGAGGAAAAGAAAGAGACTCTGCTTCAGGGTGAAGAGACTGGGTTAGGCAGCAGGGTCTAGAGGTGTCCAGCAGTGTGCTTGTAGGTCTTGGGTGGGGTATCCAAAGGTTTGAGTTTGGTCAGAACTTGAGCCAGATGACAGTCCCCAGAACTGTGGCTTAGCAGGTCAGTGGGGAAGAGGTGGTGATGGCTGCCCAGGTTCTGGGTAATTGAGTGTCAGTTCCTAGTCTTCCAGTCTCTGCCTATGAGGACCCCCAGATTGGCCTGTGGAAAGGCAGGCCTGGGACTTCAGGGTCCCCAGGAAGAACAGGCACCACGTAGGAGAGCATAGGGTCAGGGGAGCCTGTGGACTCTGGAGGTTCCTCTGTTTTTTGTTTTGTTGTTGTTGTTTTGTTTTTACTTTTGGTCCTGAGCCCCACAGCCATCTTAGAGGCCCCCCTTTTGTCTCTCAGGTTCTCAAAGTGACTTCAGAGTAAAGTTTTTTTCCCCTTTTCTTTTCTCAGGGCAGCTTCAAAGGGGGCGGGCAGTAACGACTGTTCAGGAAGTGGGTGAGGTTGGCTTGTTAGGCTTGTCCTGCTTTCTTTGACCTTATCCTACTTATCCCCACCTGGAGTTGGAGGGCATTTTAAGGGTCTGGGGGCCTGTCAATTTAGCTATCCTGCCAGAAACAGCCTATCCAGGGAGGGGATGCATGCAAACCAGAAAGGGGGACTCAGCTTATGGGTATCATGCTGGGTGTTGTTGGGGGAGGGGCAGGCTCCCATCCAGTGGGACAGAGAGACACTGGGGTGCAGCTCTATGTCCCACTGTGTGATGACGTATGTGTGCTTGTCTCTGTACGTGTACTCGTGCACGGCTCTGTGGCAGTGCTGGGTATGAGCTCTTGCCTCAGACATGCCCCTGCCTGCTCCCAGCCAGAATCTGGGGAGATGGTTGTACCTGGAAGGTCTGAGATGCAGAGCACCTCAGTTGTCCCTTAGGACACTCAGCTACCCTCTCCTTCCCACAATGCCTTGCCATGCCAGGCTGCCCAAAGGGGCGGAGAGAAGCTAGGGGGACAGAGAGGCTCACATCACAGCTCAGTCACCCTCCCTTTCTATGGCCTGATGCTTATGTACATGTGTGCATTTAAGTGTGTCCTCTGCATGGTGACAGCGAGACTGTCCGCGCCCTCTGGATCATGTGACAGGCACTGCACTGAAATGGTCAGGACCACAGATTCTGGAGGTGGATGGCCTGGGTTCAGACCCTCAGCAGTGCCATTTCCTAGCTGTATGATCTTGGTCAATTTGCTTAATCTCTCCGTGCCTTTGTTTCCTCAAATATAAAATGGTGCTGATGGGAGGCTAAAACAGGAGGGTCACAGTTCACGGCCAGCCTCCACTACTTAGTGAGGCCCTTTGCAACTCAGTGAGACCCTGTTTCAAAATAAAGAATAAAAAATAGGGCTGGGGTATAGCTTGGAGGTAGAATGCTCCTGGGTTCCATTCCCAATACTGCAAAAAAAAGAAAGAAAGAAAAAAATGGGGCTGAGAGTAGCACTTGCTTCAGAGGGCTGTTGGAGGAAGAAATGTGTTAGTAAAGTTACGCTTAGCACAGGGTTCTAGACAGAGTGAGTGCTCCATAGTTGTGAACTGTTGGTGCTCCTCACATCCCCCTGGGACAGTCAGGCATGTGTATGTGTGGTCTCTGTCCTTTGCAGAGAGAGCAGGTGTATGTGAGTGTTCTCCAAAGAGCCAGAATGTTATGCTCATGGGATGCAAGTGCCTGTCTGTGTCTGAGTGCTGACCAGGGCCCCTCATGAGTTGAGGGCAGCCAAGTAGAAGGCCTGGGGAACTGTGGAATTGAGGCTGTGAGCTCAGTAAGTGGGAAATCTTGGGTTAGGGTCTTGGGTCTTTGGGGGTTTCCTGAGTTTCTTTCATTGATCCCTGTCTGTTCCTCCCTATTGCAGGTGGATAAAAGATGAAGCCAATGAAGAAGGCATGTACTGGCCTTTCAGGTCCTGGTAGTGGCAGCAAGTCCCCACCAGCCACCAGGGCAAAGGCTCTGAGGAGGCGAGGGGCTGGAGAGGGTGACAAGCCAGAAGACGAGGATGATGAGGCACAGCCACTGCAGCAGCCAGGGAGAGAAGAGGCTGAAGAAGGCGAGGAGGAGGAGGCTGAACGGGGCCCTGGGGCTGAGGGACCACCCCCAGAGTTGCACCCCAACGACCTAGCCCCAGGCCCAGCTGAGGACCCCAAAGGGGATGGGGAGGCAGGCCGCTGGGAGCCCTCTCTCAGCCGCAAGACAGCCACATTCAAGTCTCGAGCACCCAAAAAGAAGTATGTGGAGGAGCATGGGGCTGGCAGCAGTGGGGTGGCTGGGGCCCCTGAAGAGCAAGAGCGGACCCCTGAGGAGGCCAGTACCCTGGGTGTGCCTCCACGGCTACCCACCTCCACCCGTTCTTCCTCCACTGACACGGCCAGTGAGCACTCAGCTGACTTGGAGGATGAGCCCACTGAGGCTTGTGGTCCAGGCCCCTGGCCCCCCAGTGGCACCAGTAGTAGCTATGACCTGCGGCAGCTGAGGTCACAGCGGGTGCTGGCTCGACGTGGTGATGGCCTCTTCCTGCCTGCTGTGGTGCGCCAGGTGCGTCGAAGCCAGGACCTCGGCGTTCAGTTCCCTGGTGACCGGGCCCTGACTTTCTATGAGGGGGTGCCAGGTGGCAGTGTGGATGTGATTTTGGATGCCATACCACCACCAGGTTCACTGGTGGTGGGTACTGCTGTCTGTACCTGTGTGGAGCCCGGAGTGGCCGCCTACCGAGAGGGCGTGGTGGTAGAGGTGGCCTCTAAGCCAGCTGCCTACAAGGTCCGCCTTGGCCCTGGCTCAGGCTCCCAGCTGGGTCCACCAGGCACCCTACCACAGCCCCAACAGCCACTGCACCGTGAGCCTGAGGAGGCCGTGTGGGTGGCCCGCGCCAGCCTGCGCCTGCTGCGGCCCCCCTGGGAGCCTGAGGCCCTGCTGAGGAAGCCCTCTGTAGGCCCTGAGGAAGAGCAGGCTGAGCCTGGGGCCACGCCAGCCTGCCCTGCTGCTCTGGACCCCAAGCAACCCGAGGATGCTGAGGTCTCCAAGATCAGCTTTGGGGGCAACCTGGGGGCTCACTGTGAGGAGGGTGAGGAGAAGCACCCATCCACCCTGGGCGCGCCAGCCCTGCTCCCACTTCCCCCACCCCAGCTCCTGTCACCACCCCCTAAGTCCCCAGCCTTCGCTGGCCCAGGTCGCCCTGGTGAGCAGCCCTCGCCCTGCCAAGAGGGGAGCCAGGGTGGCAGCCGGAGTAGCAGTGTGGCCTCACTTGAGAAGGGGGCTGCCCCTGCAGCCCGGGCCCGCACCCCACTGACGGCCGCCCAGCAGAAGTACAAGAAGGGTGACGTGGTCTGCACACCCAATGGAATCCGAAAGAAGTTTAATGGCAAGCAGTGGCGACGGCTGTGCTCCCGAGATGGCTGCATGAAGGAGTCGCAGCGGCGGGGCTACTGCTCACGCCACCTGTCTATGCGAACCAAGGAGATGGAGGGCCTGGCAGATGGTGGGCCAGGCGGGGCTGGGCGGCCCGCTGGTGTGGCAGCCCGTGAAGGCAGCACCGAGTTTGACTGGGGTGATGAGACATCGCGGGACAGCGAGGCCAGTAGCGTGGCAGCCCGGGGAGACTCACGCCCACGCTTGGTGGCCCCTGCTGACCTGTCTCGCTTTGAGTTCGACGAGTGTGAGGCAGCTGTGATGCTAGTGTCATTGGGCAGCTCGCGCTCGGGTACACCCTCCTTCTCCCCCGTCTCCACACAGTCTCCCTTCTCCCCAGCCCCGTCACCCTCACCCTCACCACTCTTCGGCTTCCGCCCTGCCAACTTCAGCCCCATCAATGCCTCGCCTGTCATCCAGCGCACCGCCGTTCGCAGTCGCCATCTGAGTGCCAGCACCCCTAAGGCAGGTGTTCTGACGCCACCAGACCTGGGCTCCCACCCACCACCACCTGCCCCCCGAGAGCGCCATTCCTCTGGCATCCTGCCCACCTTCCAGACCAACCTGACCTTTACTGTGCCCATCAGCCCCGGGCGGCGGAAGACAGAGCTGCTGCCCCACCCAGGGGCATTGGGGGCTCCTGGCACAGGGGGTGGAGGAGCCGCCCCAGACTTCCCGAAGAGCGATAGCTTAGACTCTGGTGTAGACGCTGTGTCCCACACACCTACACCCTCCACACCGGCTGGCTTCCGGGCTGTGTCGCCCGCCGTGCCCTTCTCTCGCTCCCGCCAGCCTTCACCGCTGCTGCTGTTGCCCCCACCTGCTGGCCTGACCTCGGATCCTGGACCCTCGGTGCGCAGGGTTCCAGCTGTTCAGCGGGACTCACCCGTCATTGTCCGTAACCCTGATGTGCCGCTGCCCTCCAAATTCCCTGGGGAGGTGGGCACTGCCGGTGAGACTCGGGCTGGGGGGCCTGGGCGGGGCTGCCGTGAGACCCCAGTGCCCCCCGGGGTGGCCAGCGGGAAGCCTGGCCTGCCCCCACCTCTGCCAGCCCCTGTGCCCATCACCGTGCCTCCAGCCGCACCGACTGCTGTGGCCCAGCCGATGCCCACCTTTGGCCTGGCTTCTTCACCCTTCCAGCCAGTGGCCTTTCACCCCTCACCTGCTGCCCTTTTGCCTGTCCTGGTGCCTAGCAGCTATACCAGCCATCCTGCCCCCAAGAAGGAAGTTATCATGGGCCGGCCTGGAACAGGTAGGGGGGCAGGTGGGTGGGCCAGGCAAGGGCTCATTTTGAACCAGGACCCTTTTGACTTAGCTGCCTACACTGGTAGGGTCCACAGAGAGGCCAGCCTTCCTGGTGCCGCAGAAACTCATGTGAGGCAAGGGACTGGACTTTGAGGCTTAATGTGGTATTTCCAGAGGCTGCCTATGGGGGACTGCACT
This sequence comes from Muscardinus avellanarius, assembly GCF_963383645.1. NCBI lineage: Eukaryota > Metazoa > Chordata > Mammalia > Rodentia > Gliridae > Muscardinus > Muscardinus avellanarius. Next base: position 54,909,850 of record NC_137796.1, read on the forward strand.
CTGGAGGGTCCATCAATCAGCAAGCCTCTGCAGAGTGTACACTTCAGGTTGGGCCCTTGTGGGGCTGATGGGGTAAGAGTGGTGGTAATCTTGTGGCAGCTCCCATGAGTTGAGGGACTGGGTAGGGATATTGCTCTGATAAGCACTGCATGTAGGTTATCTCACCAAATTTTCACACCCACCCCATAACAGAGCACTCACCACACATACCCTGTTCAAAACCCTTTTCAAATGTTAACTCATTTTGTCTTCACAACAACCCAACAAGTGGGTGCCATGATTATGCTTGTTTGGAAGAAACTGAGAGCCGGGTATGGTGGCATGGGCCCGTAATCTCAGTACTTGGGAGACTGAGACAGGAGGATTTCAGGGTTATTTTTGTGTGTATATGGTACTGGGAATTTAACTCAGTAAAGTACGATCTTCTTGTCTCAGCCTCCCAAGTAGTGGGATTATAGGCCTGTACCACCATACTCAGCTAGGATTGCAGATTTGAGGCCAGCCTTAGCAAATTAGAGAGACCCTCAGTGAAACAGTGTAAAAAAATAAAAAGGGCTAGAGATGTAGCTCAAAGGTAGAATGTCCCTGGCTTCAATCCCTAGTACCCCCCCCCAAAAAAAAAAGAACAAGAAGAAACTGAGGCCAGGTTAATGACTTGCCTAGGGTCAGATGGCTAGTAAACCTGGAGTCACCCTTCAAATCAGGGTGGGCTGGCTCATGACCACTGGATTGTAGTGCTGGGTTACAGGTGGAAAGACCCAGGCTCTAACAGGCCCTCTGCCAGGCAGTGGCAGGCCCAGAGCTGGAGACCCATAAACCTCATAGGCATGATCAGTGTCCTGGGGGAGTTGGAGTGTGCTCCAGGTATAAATCCACTCTGGCAGCCTCAGGATAGGGCGGGTAAGCCAAGAGTTAAAACAGCAACCGCAAGTGTGGAGGACCCTCCTGGAGGAAGGCTCCAAGGTGGAAGGAGTTAGCATAGGAGGGAGAAGCCAAGGCCGGTGTGGCTGGAAGGCTGAGGCTGGGTCCGAGAGGTGTTGGGAGCCAGGGGCCTAGGCTGGGCTGGGCCTTTAGGAGCACCAGCCCATTCCCTAACACCTTTTCATTTATTTACGTATCCATTGCTTGCACAGGTCCCCTCTGTGTCTCTCTCTGTCCTACCCTCTGCTGCAAGGTGCAGAAGACATAGCTCTGGCATTGGATGGCTCACAGTCCTAGACCTGTCTCTAGACAGTGATAGCTAGAGTGGTCAGGAATGAGGTGAGGGAAGCCCAGGAGGCTGTGGGAGCTCAGACATGATGCTCATCCAGCCCGGAAAGCCAGGAAGGGCTTCCTGGAGGAGGAACCAGGGCCCCGAGAACTGAAACCTGAAGGGCACAGAGGGAAGTGGGGCAAAGCAGGCAGGCAGGAGGACCTTCAGGCAGAAGAAGGAGTTTGCGCCAAGACCTTGAGGCAGAGGAAGGTAATTGCAGGGCATTGAATCTGTGAAGTGTAGGGCTCTGGAAGGTGGGTGAATGTTGGGATGTGCAAACTGGCTTAGTGAGCAAGGGTTAGATTGGAGAGGGCCATGAAGAATTGCGAACTTCATCCTGAGAGCCCTAGGGAGCCATTGAAGGTTTTGAACAGTTGCCAACACAGATGCACCATGGAGGGTAGGTTTGAGTTCTTAAGACCAAGACAGGGTGATCCTGGAAGAAGGAAGGTGTGGGTTTGACTTGCTGTGGCTTCAGGAGGGTCAGGGGCCAATTCAGAATGTAGCCAGGCCAGCTGGGTGTGGTGTAGCACCCTTATAATCCCCGTACTTGGGAGGCTGAGACAGGAGAATCCAAGGCTAGCCTCAGCTACTTAGTCAGGCCTTTCGCAACTTAGTGAGACCCTGTTTCAAAATAAAGAATAAGCCGGGAGTAGAGATACACACTTGTGATCCCAGCACTTGGGAGGCTGAGACGGGAGGATCAAGATTTGAGGCCAGCCTCAGCTGCTTAGTGAGGCCCTTTGCAACTCAGTGAGACCCTGTTTCAAAATAAAGAATAAAAAATAGTGCTGGGTGTGGTGGCACAGCTTGTAATACCAGAATTTAGGAGGCTGAGACTGGAAGATTGCGGTTTGCGGACAGCCTCAGCTACTTAGTGAGGTCCTCTGCAACTTAGTGAGACCCTGTTTCCAAATAAAATACAAAATAGGTCTGGGAGTATAGCCCGGAGGTAGAAAGCCTCTGGGTTCTACCCCCATTACCACCAAAAAAATAAATAAATAAATAAATAAATAAATAAATAAATAAATAAATAAATAATAGGGCAGGGAGTGTAGCTCGGAGGTAGGATGCCCCTGGGTTCCATCCCCAGTACAAAAAACAAAACAAAACAACAGGGCTGAGGGTATGGCTCAGAGGTAGAATGCCTTGGGTTCAAACCCCAGTTCTGAAAAATAGAAAAGAAAAAAAAAAGAATGAAACCAGGCCCTGCCCTGCCCTCATAGAGCCCCGAGGCCAGGCCTGTGTCCCAGAGACAGCACAGGGCACAGGGCACAGGCACTGGGCACAGGAGATGTGCCTGCCCCTCGTGCTCATTTGCTGAATTTGTAAGCTGTGTGCTTCAGCCCTTCCCCAACACTGTTTGCATTTGCTCTTGTAGTTGATTTGGAGGGGGGACAGTACTGGGCATTGAACAAAGGGGACTTCTACCTCTGAGCTGCACCCTCAGCCTTTTTTTTAATTTTTATTTATTTATTTATTTATTTATTTATTTATTTATTTATTTATTTATTTTTGGTGGTACTGGGGTTCCTGGAAGCCCTTCTACCTCCGGGCTACACTCCCAGACCTATTTTTACATTTTTATTTGGAAACAGGGTCTCCTAAGCCAGCGCGCGCGGCTGGCTTTGAACCTGCGCGATCCTCCTGTCTCTGCCTCCTAAATGCAGGGATTACAAGCGTGCGCCACCACGCCCGGCGCCTTTTTATTTTTTAATTTGTTTATTTACTTATTTACTTTGTGGTACTAGGGACTGAACTCAGGTATTCTACCTCTGAGCTACACCCCCAGCCCTATTTTATTTTTTAATGTGAAACCAGATCTCACTAAATTGCCGGGGGCCTTGCTAAATTGCTGAGACTAGCTGTAAATTTGCAATCCTCCTGTCTCAGCCTTCTAAGTACTGGGATTATAAGTATGCACTACTGTGCTGGATTTACTTTTTAATTTTATTTTATTTTGCGGTACTGGGGATTGAGTCCAGGGACATTCTACCTCTGAGCTATACCCCAGCCCTATTTTTTCTTTCTTATTTATTTATTTATTTATTTATTTATTTATTTATTTATTTATTTGTGGTACTGGGGTTCCTGGAAACCCTTCTACCTCCAGGCTATACTCCCAGACCTATTTTATTTTATTTTTTATATTTGGAAACAGAGTCTCTTAAGCCAGAGAGGCTGGCTTCAAACCTGCGCGATCCTCCTGTCTCCGCCTCCCAAGCACAGGGATTATAAGCATTCGCCACCATGCCCGGCCGCCGCAGCAGCCGCCGCCTCCTCCTCCTCCTCCTCCTCCTCCTCCTCCTCCTCCTCCTCCTCCTCTTCTTCTTCTTCTTCTTCTTCTTCTTCTTTTTGGTGGTACTGGGGTTCCTGGAAGCCCTTCTACCTCCGGGCTACACTCCCAGACCTATTTTTACATTTTTATTTGGAAACAGGGTCTCCTAAACCAGCGCGTGCGGCTGGCTTCGAACCTGCGCGATCCTCCTGTCTCTGCCTCCCAAGAGTGGGGATTACAAGCGTGTGCCACCACACCCAGTTTCTTCTTTATTTTGAAACAAGGTCTCATTAAGTTGCAGAGGGCCTCACTTAGTAGCTGAGGCTGGCCATGAACCTGCAATTCTTTTGTCTCAGCCTCCCAAGTACTGGGATTACAAGCATGTGCCACCATGCCCAGTTGGATTTATTATTTCGTGTGTGTGTGTGTGTGTGTGTGTGTGTGTGTGTGACTAGGGATTGAACCGAGGGCAGCCCTAATTTTATTTATTTATTTGTTTGTTTATTTATTTATTTATTTGTTTGTTTGTTTGTTTGGAATACTGGGGATTGAGCCTGGAGGCATTCTACCTCCAAGCTACACTTGTAGACCTATTTTATTTTTATTTTGAAACAGAGTCTCTATAGGTTGATGAAAGTCTTACTACTTTTAGGGGCTGATGAAACTGTCATCCTCCTGTCTCAGCTTTCCAAGTACTGAGATTACAGGCATCCAACACCATCCTTGGATTCTCTATTTTACTCTAACTTTGTTTTTGTGGTACTGGGGATTTATTTATTTATTTTGTGACTCCTGGGAGTGCGACCCAGGGGCTACCTCTGGGGTATACTCCCAGACCTATTTTATATTTGGAAATAGGGCCTCACTAAATTGCTGAGACCCTCACTAAGTAGCTGAGGCTGGCTTTGAACCTGTGCGATCCTCCTGTCTCAGCCTCCCAAGTGGTAAGATTAAGAGCGTGTACCACCATGCCAGACTCTTATTTGTATTTGTATTTATTATTATTATTTATTTATTTTTGGTGGTACTGGAGGTGGAACCCAGAGGCTTTCTACCTCTGGGCTATACTCCCAGACCTATTTTATATTTTATTTGGAAACAGGGTCTCACTAACTTGCTGAGAGCCTCACTAAGTAGCTGAGGCTGGCTTCGAACCTGTGTGATCCTCCTGTCTCAGCCTCCCAAGCGCGGGGATTACAAGCGTGAGCCACCACGCCCGGCTTTATTTTTATTTTTATATTTATTTATTTATTTATTTTGGTGGTACTGGAGATGGAACCCAGAGGCTTTCTACCTCCGGGCTATACTCCCAGACCCATTTTATATTTTATTTGGAAACAGGGTCTCACTAAGTTGCTGAGAGCCTCACTAAGTAGCAGAGGCTGGCTTCGAACCTGAGTGATCCTCCTGTCTCAGCCTCCCAAGTGCGGGGATTACAAGCGTGCGCCACCATGTCCGGCGGCTTTATTTTTATTTTTGAAACAGGGTTTTTCTAGGTTGATGTGAGCCTCACTACTTACTGGAGCTGGAGCTGTCCTTGAACCTATAATCCTCCTGTCTCAGCCTTCCAAGTACTGGAGTTACAAGCATGAGCCACCATGCCCAAAGCAACTTCTTTTTTCTTTTTTTTCTTTTTCTTTTTTTCTTTCAGTACTGGGGATAGAACCCAGGGGCATTATACCTCTAAGCTATACCCCAGCCCTATTTTTTAGTCTATTTACTTATTTATGTATTTACTTATTTTGATGTACTGGGGGTGGAACCCCCAGGGGCTTTCTACCTCCTGGCTATACTCCCAGTCCTATTTTTATATTTTATTTGGACACAGGGTCTCACTTTGTTGCTGAGATCCTTATTAAGTAGCTGAGGCTGGCTTCAAACCTGCATGATCCTCCTGTCTCAGCCTTTCAAGTACTGGGATTACAAGTGTGTGTTACCATGCCCTGCTGTCTTTTTATTTTGGAAACAGGGTCTCACTGAGTTGCAAAGGGCCAAGTAGCTGAGGCTGTCTGTGAACTGCATGCTGGGATTACAAGGGTGCACCATGCCTGGCCTACTTTTTATTTTTGAAACAAGGTTTCCCTCAGTTTCTGAGGCTGGCTTCCAACCTGCAATCCTCCTATCTCAGCCTTCCAAGTACTAGAATTACAAGTGTGTCTCACCATGCCCTGATTATTATTATTATTTTTTGAAATGGGATCTTGCTAAATTGCTGAGGCGAGGCTCTCACTTTAGTGCTGAGGCTGGCTTCAAATCTGTAATCCTCCTGTCTCAGCCTCCTAAATAATGGCTGGAATACTGGGATTATAGGCATGAGCCACTATGATTGGTGTGTGTGTGTGTGTGTGTGTGTGTGTGTGTGTGTGTGTGTCTGTGTACATATACACATATGTGGGTCAAACCTCAAGGTCCTGAGGATGCTAGGCAAGCACTTACTGAGCTACATCCCTAGCCCCCACTGTTGTTATAGGTTTATGAGAATAGCAAGAATTTCTACCTTTAAGCAGATGAGAAAACTGAACAGAAGGTCTTTAACCATCCCCTTCCCGCCACCCCTTGCAGCCCCAACACTGCCCCCGTAGCATTGTCTCAGGTGACCCCTCAGTGCTGCTCTGTGGGAGGGTTTGTGCTGCTGCAAGTGTTGCTGAAGCCTCCTGGGACTGGTCCCGCAGGAGCTCTTGCCATGCAGATGAGGAAAAGTGAGCCACTGACCAAGGGAGAGTCTTCATTGAGGCTTCCCAGCCAGGGAGGACAGGGCCCAGCCTTGAACCAGGTCTGCCCTTCTTCAGACAGCAAGACTCTTGCCACCAAAAGATAGGAATGAGCCAGTAATGTGTGTGGTGGCCCATGCCTGTAATCCCAGGACTTGGGAGGCTGAAGCAAAAGGATTACAGGTTTGAAACCAGCCTCAACAACTTAGTGAGGCTCTCAGCAACTTGGCAAAACCCTGTTTCCAAATAAAAAATAGAGCCGGGCGTGGTGGCGCACGCTTGTAATCCCCGCGCTTGGGAGGCAGAGACAGGAGGATCGCGCAGGTTCGAAGCCAGCCGCGCGCGCTGGCTTAGGAGACCCTGTTTCCAAAATGAAAATACAAAAATAGGTCTGGGAGTGTAGCCCAGAGGTAGAAGGGCTTCCAGGAACCCCAGTACCACCAAAAAAAAAAAAAAAAAAAAAAAAATAGAATTGATCAGGGAGTGTAGCTCAGAAGTAGAATGTTCCTGGGTTAAATCCCTAACACCAAAAAAAAAAAAAAAAAAAAAAAAAAGGTAGTAGTGACTTAGCACTGGGATGCTTGTTCCGGGCACACTGTTCATGAGCCCTACTTTGCATTTAATCATGGAGTCTTTACAGTTTCCCCAGGAGATCAGTTCCTTTGACAGTGTTGGGAACCCATAGCCCAGAGAGGTTAAGTTACTTGCTTAAGGTCACCCAGCTAAGGATAGACAGAGCCAGGACTTGAGCCCAGGCTGTTTAGCTCAAGATGCCAGGCTTTTAAGCACATGCAATAGTGATAACAATAACCCTTCTTGATTGAGCATACACCATGCGCTCAATAAAGAGCACATGGCTTGGGGCCATTTCATCAACTCTACCAGATGTTGTGAAGCAAAGTTTCCCAGTGCTTTTGTCCAGGGATAGAACTAAGGCTCAGGAAAGGGAAGATACCTGGTCATCAGAACTTGTCCAGTGCCTGTCCTGGCAGTTCTGAACAGCACCTCTTCGACACCACCCATGCTGACGTATTCAGGGTGCCCTCAGGTTCCCAGCCAGCTGGCTCTTCCATTCTATTCCCAGAGGCCTCCGTAAACCCTTGGGAGGTAGGCACATTGGGGTGTACCCCTGCTTGGGGCCAGATCAGGCAGGCTTCATCAAGTGGCATAGTGAGACCACAGTCCTTTTGCTCTCCTGTGCCAGGGCCTGACCCTCCATCAGAGGGCAGCAGGTGTGAGGGGGTGGCCTGGGGCAGCCTGCCTGCTCCTGCCCCCCTCCAGGCATTTGCTTCCGCTGGGGGACGTGCTGGGGCAGGCTGCCGGCATTCTCCACATTCTGGGCATGGCATGGCCAGCCAGCTGCCTTTGCCACCTCCCTCTGACTGTTCCCGCCTGCTCCCCAAGAGAGGAACCCCACCCCCCAGAGCCTGGAGTCCCGGCCCAGGAGGCCAGATGTCTCAGTCCCATTCTTGGCATGGTCTTCCTTCCAGCTCCCAGCTTCCTGCATGGCTTCCCCTTATTGACAAGCATTGCCCCTCCCTCTCAGCCTCTTGTCTGACTGTCTCCAGGCTTCTTTCTTTCCCCTGGGTTCCTATGTCTCTATTTCTGGGTCTGTCTGTATCTCTCTGTCTGCCTGACTCTGAGTCTGGCACTCTATACCTTTGTGGGTTTGTCCCTTCCTGTACTTAGGTGGCCCTTCTTCTCCTCCTCCTCCTCCTCCTCCTCCTCCTCCTCCTCCTCCTCCTCCTCCTTCTTCTTCTTCTTCTTCTTCTTCTTCTTCTTCTTCTTCTTCTTCTACTGAGAATTGAACCCAGAGACATTCTACCTTCAAGCTATACTCCCAGTCCAATTTTTTATTTCTTACTTGGAAACAGGGTCTTACTAGGTTGCTTAGAGTCTTGCTAAGTTAATGAGGCTGGCTTTGGACCTGCGATCCTCCTGTCTCAGTCTCCAAAGAACTGGAATTACAAGCATGTACTACCATCCCTGGCTGTACTTCAGCCCTTGTCAGAACTTCCAACCCAGCCTTTCTCCGTTTTGGCTTCTATTCTTGGAGTCCTGTCTGTGCCTCTGGAGATGTCTTCCTCCCATTCTTTCTTTCATTTTATTTATTTATTTATTTATTTATTTATTTATTTATTTATTTATTTATTTTTGTGGTACTGGGAATGGAACCCAGGGACATTCTAGCGCCAAGCTACACCCAGCTCTATTTTTTAGTCTTTTATTTTAGTGAAACAGAGTCTCACTGAGTTGTGAAGGGCCTCACTAAGTAGCTGAGGCTGTCCATGAACCACAATCCTCAGGTCTCAGTCTCCTGAATGCTGGGATTACAAGCATGTACCACCACACCCAGCTTTTTTTTTTTTTTTTTTTTAATTCTTTGAATCAGAGTCACTGAACTGCAGAGAGCCTCACCAAGCAGCCAAGGCTATCAGGGAACCATGATTCTCCTGTCTCAGCCTCCCAAATGCTGAGATTACAAGTGTGCACCACCACGCCCAGCTCTGTCTCCCATTTTTTAGACAGTCTTGCTGCCCCCATCCTAGCCTCCTAACCCTACCCTGTGCATGTCAGATCTGGTCTTTTAAGTCATTGGGTAGTTGCTCTGCACCAGGTCTTCTGCTGCCCTCTTGGGGAGTGTTGGGAGATTGCCCAGGCCTGGGATGCCCTTCTTGCCCCTTCACATTGTCTACTATTGTCCCTCAAATCTGTTGAGAAGCATTAGAATCCATTTTGCAGAGCCATCCATCATCCAAACACCTGTTCCCCAGACAGGACAGGCAGGAAGGTGGGGGCTGTATGGGCCAAGCTAGGAGATCCGGCTGTGAGGGGGTGGCAGGAAAGCAGCTCCTGTGCCCACCCACCTGCTAGAGGGCATGACCCAGGTCTCCCCCACCCCCATCTTCCAGGGGACACATTTGCCAGCCCAGAGACCCGGCAATATCCACCAAATATGCCTGAGCAGGTGGGATCAATGAAGAGGCCAGAAGAAGAGTTGAGCCTGGGTTTCCTGATTTCCAAATCCAGGTTCTTCCTACTATAATATCCCTTTTCTCTCAGTGAACCCCATCAATACTACCAGAAGTCAGCTCCTTCCTTATCTCTCTGGTAGGTCCAGGGCTGAGCAGTGCTGGAGCAAGAGGGTGGGGAAGGCAGATGGCTATAGACACAGACAAGGATGATCCAGGGAGGTATTGAGCTTGGGGAAGCCAGAGGATGGGGACAAGTGAGTGGTTCATGGGGCTTAAGAGGGAAGTTCAGGTGTGGACTTTTTGTTTGTTTTTGAGGTGACATTTGAGCTGCAGTATGAGGAATGAGCAGATTTCATAGTAGTGAAAGAAAGGGCAATCCAGGCTAAGCTGCATAAGCAAAGGCCAGGAGGGATCAAAATGCATGAACTCCGAGCAGCTAGCAGAGGCTAGAGCTGATGTTAGAGCCCAGGTTTGACGGAAGGGTGCCATGGAGACTTGAATGACAGGCTGAGGTGCTGGGGCTCTTCTCTGGGGCCCATATAGAGCCAAGAAAGGTTTAGAGCAGTGGAGAGAAGAGGTTTAAATCGAAGTGTCAAAGATCCCTGGAGACTGTCCTGGAAGAGAAAGGAGGCCCTAGGTTGGGAAGAAGAGCATGCCTGGGAGGAGAGAATGTTTGTGAGGTTGCATGGGCTGGAGACTCTTGGTGACTTGGTGGAAGAGACTCGATTACCCCAGCTCAGCAGTCCTCAATACCAGACGCTGCGAGGGGTCAGACTGCCTCCTAGTGGTTGCGGACCGTGGGGCCGCAGGCGCGCGCACGCGCAGCAGGGGAACAGGAGGGGAGGGGGCAGCGAGTGTGCGCGCGTCCCCGAGCCCCCGGCGCTTGGGTATTAATGGCTCCATTAGTGGCCGGGAGGGAGGCGCATTAGCGGCGGCGACGGCGTCTGGCTCTCATTACCACCGGCGGCAGCGGCTGCACCGCAGGCGGCTGGACCCTCGCCCGCCACGCCGCCTCCTCCGCCCGCACTCAGTCCCCCTGTTCCCGCTCCCTACAATGGCGCGGGCAGGGAACCCCATCCCCTCCACTCGACAGGCTGAATGTGAAGGCAGACGCGTTCCATGCCCTGCCACCTCCTGACAGCAAGATGTACCCTCCCCTCGAGCCTGTACACCTAGGGCTTTACGGATCCAGATGGGCACCCTGAGGGCCCCGCCCAGGCCCTCTCTGCACCTAGGGGTGTGGGTTCCCGCGCACCCCTGGGGGTAGGTCCCGGGTGTAGGGCCACTGGCCTTCCCATTGGCTGCTGTCGCGCCCGCCAACTGCCGATTGGCGAAGGCCGGCTCTCCCTGCCCCTGCACTATTAACCCCTGCGCCACTGGGTTTTCCCGCTGGATGCGCCCCCCTACCCCCCCTCCGCAGACAGCTCGAGTGCCAGTTGGCCCGCGCCCCGCCGCGGCCCGCGTGGGTGTCAGGCCGGCCGGGAGTCCGCCCGCCCTCCCAGCACAAAGCGGCTTTGTGGGGCCTGCCGGGGGCTGGCTGGGGGCCAGGCGGCGAGTGGAAAATCTCGTGAGCGCCGGGAGGGGAGGGGAACGCAGGGAGGCGCCCCCTCCACCACCCGGGCGGTGGCACCTCCCTCAGCCGGTGCATACCATCCCTCCAAGTTCCTTTGCTTGTACACCCCCTTTCCCACCCTCTACCTTTCTACCCCAAGACCCCATCCTGCTCCTATCTTCTCAGCCCTTGGGGACCTTTCCTCACACCTCTTCCCGGCCTCTTTTTCCCTCCTGGTCTCCCTGCTTACCCCAGCCCCACTCACACTGACTCACCCTGGCGCTATTTTTAGTCCCCCATCCCTGCCGAGCCGTGCCAGCCCAATCCTGGGCTCGTTCCCCAGGCAACCCTGGCCGTCGCCGACGCCACCCGGGTGGGTGGGTTGGTGGGTGGGTGTGTATGTGGAGAGCGGGTGAGGGAAGCTGGGGACACCAGGGTGGTGAGCGGAGGCGGGACCGGGCCAGGAGAGCAGGGTGGGGAGCAGCGCTTGGTGGGGAGCCACAGGCACGGGAGGGGGGGGGGCGCGGTGCCTCGCGGGGTCAATAAATGGGGCTCCTGAGTTCAGAGCCAGCCTGTCCCTGTGTCTGTCAGCAGCATTGGCTGCTTGCCCCAGGCATCTAGGCAGGCCTGAGCCTGCACCACTGGGGTGGTTGTCCCTGTCTCAGTCGGCTCCCTGTCCCCAGGCCAGGGTTGGGTGGTTCTGTGGGAGCTGTGTAGGGCCAGGCCTACTGTGGAATTGGTTGGGGGTGGTGCTAGTGATGACTGCCATCATAGTCCTTTCCAGTACCTGCCTTGAATGAAGGATGGCTGTGTACCTCCTCTCAGACTGGGCTGGGGCCCTGGTCGGGGAACCCTCTCAGTCTTTTCCAGGAGGGAGGCCCCAATTAGGGTTGGGGATGGCTGGAGAGAGCTGTCTGGGGATAGAACCTGCTCCCTCCCCTCCACTCCTGGTCCACCTCCACCCAGGGTTCCTCCACCCTGAACAATAGAAGCTAAGTATAGGGCTGGCCCAGTGCCCAGGGCAGGGGGGCCCTTCCCGCCCAGATTCCTGCCCCTCCCTGCCAGGCTGGGCCCCCACTTGGTTGTACCCTGCCCCAAAAGGGGCCTCTTCCCATCCCTTTTGCATGGGCACTGTGTCTTCTACCAGATGTGCAGTCCTCCCAGATGTATGGGGCCCTCTTTCCCTGCTGTGCCATGCTTGGCTTTTTCTCCCCCAGTAGAAGGGGGAGCCAGACTCCTCTGAGCTCAGTTCCTGAGCTGCATTTTAGTAGGGAAAGGGTTAACTTGCCAGTAGGTGACTCACTCACCGGTGGGGAGAGGAGGGGGCAGTGGTGGGGAGATAGCGGCCACATTGATTTCAGCCTCGATTTCTGCCTCACATTGCAGTCCCTGGGGCAGTGAGGTAATGGAGGGTCTGAGTCTGGGGCTGCACAGGGAGGAGGGGCAGTTACCTAATAATCCCTCTGGTAGCCCCTCCAGGCTCACAGCCAAGGATCTGGCCCTGCCATCTCTGGAGGTCAGAGGGCTGCAGACCTTCCTTTTCCCTCTGGGATCAAGTTACCCAGTTTTTGCCTCCTTTCCACGCCTTCAGCTCTATCAGTGGATAGGGCAGGCTGGGAAAAGGTTTGCCTGCTTCTGTCAAAGATCTAACCTGTGTAGGAGCCTGGGACACCTGAGCTTGTGCAACTTTTACCTGCCCAGGTGTGAACCCAAGCTTCTGCCTCCTGGACCCAGGGTCCCTCTTGAGTTACCCAAGTTCTCTACACTTTGCCCCAGACCTTCCTGTATCTTCCTATGTGCCCACCCACCTTTCTGTAATTCACCAGTCTCTATCACTGATCATAATCCTGGAGCTCTGGAATTCCATTTATGTCTACTCTGAGGTCTGGTTTTGAGTAATGGCAGAAGTACTGAGTTGGAGTACTGGGCTGTTAATGTCCTGGATGCATGATATGCACAATTTATTTAGTCTTTTTGAGCCTCATTTTCTCACCTGAACAATGGGCATAATAAAGCATATCTCTACATTATCTTGAAGACTCAGTGAACAAGTTAATACAAGTTCCTAGCATACTGCAGCCCCAGTTAGCTTCCTTTCTTCCCTCAGGTCCTTTCCTGGGGATAGAGTATGGAGGGGGTGGCCAGTGGTGCTTTGTGGTCCCCTGCCGTACACTGCTAAGTAGAGGGCCCCAGGTGGCTGGCAGACAGGTTGAGGTAGCTGAATGAGGATGGTAAGCTACAGTGCTTTGTATACCTGATGCCTGGGTACTGAACTGAGAATGTAGTTGGTGCCTATAAGAGTAAGGTTGGTGCCTGTAGAGTGTAAGGTCAGAATGATGCTATCTGTGAGAGAGTGTTGATCACAAGCAGTAGAAAGGTTGTGTTGTGGTTTTGTGGGAGGAATGTGGGGTGTGTGTGGTGGGTATGTGTGTAGTGGACAAGCAGTGGCTATACTTGGTCTATTTGATAGGATGTTTTGCTGTGATGGGGAATGAACACGCCTCACACGGTAGGCAGAGAATCTCCCTAACCCCTGGGATGTTAGCTTGTGTGATTCATGTGTGCTAGTGAAGTATGATGAGGGAACATGTTGTGGATGAGGCATGTGCGACGCGATGTATAGGAAAGGGGCAATATGAAGATGGATTAGAATGAGTGTGTTCATATGATGGCGGGTGGAGGTGAAAGACCATGAGTGTGTGAGGTGGTACATTTGTGAGAGCAGGTGTATGGGGGTGTGACTTCGTGTGTGTGATAGTGTGGGTGTAAGACGGAGGGCATATGTTGCCCATGCGGTGTGTAAGGATAATGGGTGTGGCATGAAAGTGTGTCTATGAAGTGCGCGTATGCGCGCAAGCGCTGCGCGGTTTATCTGCCCAGCCGGGCCTGGTGTGCACCTAGGGTGGCCGCGCCCCGCGTAAATGTGTTTCTCGGGCAGAGTGGACACAGCACCACACACAACCTCAGGCCTCCGCAGCGCGGAGCCCCGAACCGCCCCCTGGCTCACTGCCTTTACTGCAGTGCGCCCTCCCTGCCACCCTCCTACTGCGGGCCCGCCCCCGGCCGGCTCCGGGCCAACCGGAGTCCACCCCGCCCTGCCCCTATTTGCATATGACTGACGTTCCCCCGGGGCGGCCAATGGGGGCGGGCGCGGCGGGGCCTGACCCGCGCGCGGCGACGACAGCCAATGGGCTCACGCTCGGGGGGCCGGGCTTGCGCGGAAGGCCGCGGGGGAAGCGGGGAAGGGGCGGGGGGAGGCGCGACGGGGGGAGGGGAGCGCGTAGTAGTGGCGGGGCGGGGAGGCGGCGGTGGTTCGGCGCGGGGCTCGCTCGGAGCGCACGGACGAACGCACGCTGGTCCGTCTGCCCGCCTGGGGCCGGAGGTCGACCGGGAGCTGAGCCACGCGGGCCCGGGACCCAGAAAGGCGGGGCGGCAGCGCTGGCAGCTGGGGCGCGCGGGGCCAGAGCCGTTACCCGCCGGAGCTTCGAGGGAGGGAGCGAGCCAGCCAGCCAGCTGGGAAGGGAGGGGGCCACCCCCGCGCACGCGCGCCGCGCCCCGCCCCGCCCCACCTGCCCTGCCCGCCCCGCCTGCCGGACTCCGAGAGGGAGGAGGGAAAGGGAGGGGGCGGCGCCGATGGCCCCCGGGCCGCGCTCCCCGTGACGGCCCCCGCGCGCGCCGGGGGGCGGGGCGGGGCCGGCGCGCGCTGACCTCCCCCGCCCCCCGGGCGGCGGGAGGCAGGCGACGCTGTGCGCAGGCGCGCCCGGCGGAGACCCCCGTGTGGGGCGGCCGGAGGGGGGCTGCGGGGGGGGCATGCGGCGACGGCCTCCCGCTCCCCCCGGGCCCCAGCGGCGACGGCCGAGGAGCGGGCTGCGGGCGGCGCGGCGTCGGTCGCTGAGGAGGTACGAGCCCCTACCGGGCTCCCCCCGCGCCGGACCATGTACTCGGCCCACAGGCCCCTGATGCCCGCGTCCGGCGCGGCCTCTCGTGGCCTCGGCATGTTCGGTCAGTAGCGCCGGGTCTCTGGGATGCAGGGGTCAAGGTGTCGGGGTGTTAAGCGCGGAGTAACGGTGATGGGGTTGTAGTACGAGAATGGTAGAGGCGGAGTAAAGGGATGACGGGGAAAGTTAGGGAGCCCATCCGGGCCGAGTGGTTAGTGACGGCAGGTTGGAGTGTAGCGGAGCAGTGGGAGTGTTGTGTACCTGGGACAGGTGTGGTGTTTAAGTGATGGAGTGGAACGGGCCCGTTGTGATTAGAGGCGAAGAGTGCAGAGTACCTGGTTTTGGAGCCGGGATTATAATAGGAGCTGCCTAAGACTTGGTGATGGAAGGTGTGGAATCGAGAGGGGGAGGGTGCCTTGATTGAGTGGTGGGCTAAGGATGGTGCGGGAAGCGAGTGAGGCAGCATGGCTCAAAGCATACTGGGCTGGAGTGTGTGTGGTGTGCTTTGTTGAGAGAGGGAGGGGCTAGGCTACCTGAAGTGTATACAGTGCATTGGGGAGGGGGCAGGACCAAAAGACTGCCCTCCATTGTCTACTCGGCCCCTTCTTTCCCCACTTCCCAGAAAGTGAGGAGGTCCTGATGAGAAGCATCTTTGTGAAGAGGCGAACAGTCAGGTTTCTAGGGGCTGCAGTGGGGTTGGAAGACCCAACAAGCTTTTGGCCCTAGGACTAGGGGACAAGGTTGTCGTTAAGTCCTGAGTGTTGTTCACTGCTGTCTTCCTGGTCTCTGTTCCCTGTTTCCTTAAGGGCTATGTTCCCTTTGTCAGTCTCAGAATCGGGTCTTGAGGCCAAGTCCTCACACAGAGCTCCCCAACCCAGGCTTCTGAAGGTGGGGGGGGGGTCACCTCAGGTCAGGTTGATCTGGATCAGGGGGCTGTCTGGAATGATGTAGACCAGGGCTAGGGCGTTTCCCTTCTCCCTTCGTCCTCCCCTAGCAGGGGCCTCTCTCTCTTCTGATGCTCTGCTGGTTCTACTTCCCCCCCTTCCCCGGGGAGCTGGGCAGTGAGAGGGGAAGCCCCCTTCCACCATGGGAGTGCCCTAGAGGTCCAACAAGTGTGGGTCCCAGCCCAAGGCTTGCCTCCTACCTCCTAGATCAGGGGCTGAATGTTGAACCCCTGGGAAGGTCCCTTGGTGAGAGAAGTGTCTTCTGTGCATAGCTGGGAGGAAACACCTGGCACTTTTGCTTTTCTGGGTAGAGACTTGTAACAATTCTCTCCTTTGCCCCATTGTCTGTGCCTTTTTTTCTGAGCAGTTTACCACACCCTCCTCTCTTTCTGGGTAAGAAGATTGGACACTGGGTTGAAGATAAGCCCAGGGGTTTGGAGAGAGGGAGGCTGGGAGGCCTCTGGGGGCACTGAAAGTCTCTTTAGGGGGCAAATGAGATAGCCACTGGAACTAGTAGGCCCCGCCCAGGAAGGGAAGGTCTGGCTCCCTGGAGTCTGGCAGCAGGAGGAAGGAGAGGAACCACACAGACTGTGTGAGACCCCACAAACTATGGGGAATGGATAGAGAATTTGTGGGCAAGTAAGACAGGCCATCTGCTTCAGGAAGGGAAAAGAAGGTGTGAGGCCAATGTGAGGGGCTGTGTCAGATGGCAGAATGTGTCACAGAATGTGATTGAAGTGTGGGGTCCCTGACCTAATAGAGGTCTTGGGGCATCAGTGTGTGGAATGGCAGCCAAGCCTGACCTGGTTTGTGGCAGGAGCCAGTTGTTCTTTGGCCTGTTCCCTGATGACAGGCTGGTGGTGGTGGTGGTGGTGGTGTGTGTGTGGGATCAAGTACTCTGCTTCTATTTTCTTTTTTATAAATCTCCAGACCCTCAGAGAATAGTTTTGTGGGTGTGTGTGTGTGTGTGTGTGTGTGTGTGTGTTTTCTGAGTGTCATCTCAAATATAAGCCCAAGGGGCTCTGGGGAATGGGGAAAGGGGTATAAAGGAGGAATGGGGCCGCTTGGTCCAAGATGGGGAAGAGCTTCATTTGGGGGTCAGGGTTAAGTTCTACTGCTGCGTGGCTTACCTGGATCCTTCCCACAGTGTGGACAAATGTGGAACCTCGCTCTGTGGCCGTGTTCCCCTGGCACTCTTTAGTCCCCTTCCTGGCACCCAGCCAACCAGACCCTTCTGTGCAGCCAAGTGAGGCCCAGCAACCTGCCAGCCACCCAGTGGCCTCCAATCAGAGCAAAGGTAAGGGGGGGGGTGCCTGTGGGAAGATAGGGAGATGGGGGTGCTGGGGTGGCCCAGGTCCCCTCTGATGTACCTTTCTGTCCCCAGAACCTGCTGAGTCAGCAGCTGTTGCTCATGAGCAGCCAACAGGAGGGACAGGGAGTGCTGACCCTGGGCGGCCCCCTGGAGCCACGTGCCCTGAGAGTCCAGGGCCTGGACCCCCACATTCTTTGGCGGTGGCAGAATCTGGTAAGGGTCCCCCTCCCACTACTGAGGAGGAGGCCCCTGGCCCCCCAGGAGAACCTCGGCTAGACAGCGAGACAGAAAGCGACCATGATGATGCGTGAGTGCTCCACAGTCTGGGATGGGTGGTGGGGAAAAATGGGGGTGGCCAGAGACTTGGCTCTTACCATCCCTGGAAACTTTCCCCCCAGCTTCCTCTCCATCATGTCCCCTGAGATCCAGTTGCCTCTGCCACCTGGAAAACGTCGGACCCAGTCCCTCAGTGCCCTGCCCAAGGAAAGAGATTCGTCTTCTGAGAAGGATGGACGCAGCCCCAATAAGGTGCCTCCTTTCCAGTTGTTCCTCTCTCACGCCATGGCCACCCAAGCCTGTTTCTCTGGTCCTAACCATCTTGCTTTGGGCTATGTTTATTGCAGCGGGAGAAGGACCATATCAGGCGGCCCATGAATGCCTTCATGATCTTTAGTAAGCGGCACCGAGCCCTTGTTCACCAGCGCCACCCCAACCAGGACAACCGGACTGTCAGCAAGATCCTGGGCGAGTGGTGGTATGCCCTGGGGCCCAAGGAGAAGCAGAAGTACCATGACCTGGCCTTCCAGGTAATGCCTCCTCCTCTTGGCTCCTCCTGACTTCCTCTGGTGGGGCGGGTAAGTGAAGGGTCGCCCTGCCCTCTCCTGCCAGGTGAAGGAGGCCCACTTCAAGGCCCACCCAGATTGGAAGTGGTGCAACAAGGACCGAAAGAAGTCCAGCTCAGAGGCCAAGCCCACGAGCCTGGGGCTGGCAGGAGGGCACAAGGAGCCGCGGGAGCGGAGCATGTCGGAGACGGGCACTGCCGCTGCCCCTGGGGGTTAGTCAGCCCCTTGGCTCTCCCACCCTGCCACCTCTCTCCCTGAGAGCTGCCAGCTATTCCCCTTGCTTGCTTACCCCCTGCCCAGTAGCTCCTCTCTGCTTTGTTGCTTTTATTTGAGGCTCCATAAAGGAAATGGCGATTACTGTGTGAAAGTGCAGGAGATACAGATTAGAGATCTAAGTAGAAACTGCATCATCAACTGTCATTTACTGAGCACTTACTATATGCCAGTCACTATGTGGCATGTATTCTCTAACTCAAAACCACACCCCGTTTGCATATGAGGAAACAGGCTCAGAGAGACAGAGTAACTGCTTAAAATCACCAACTAGGAAATGGAGTGGCTGGAATTTAAACCCCAGCTTGTTTGGCTCCCAAGGTCCTAATTGCAGCTGTTGCAGTTCACAACATTCCTGTGAACTCCTACTTACTGAGCGGATCTATATGAGGTGCCTGGCAATGTTCTGGGGCACTTTTTTTTTCCCTTTTGTACTAGGGATTTGAACCCTAGGGAACTTTACCTCAGCTACACCTCCAGCCTAATTTTATTTATTTTTGAAACCAGGTCTTGCTAGGTTGATGAGAGTCTCACTACTTGCTGAGGCTGTCCTAGAACCTGCGATCCTCCTGTCTCAGCCTCCCACATACTGGGACCACAGGCATGTCTCATCATGCTCTGGGGCACTTTTTTGGTATAATTTTGGAGATACAACCGTCCAGCTCTGAGGGTGGGGGATGTTACTGCCTCTCTGAGGTGAGAGAAGTAAAGCTGAGACAGGCAGTGGGTAGCCGTCCAACATCATATGAGCCAGTCTCCATACTCGCTCACTCTCAGGTTTGCCTCTCAGGGAATGGGATGCTTCCTGCAGCCCCAGAGGCAGGAACCAGTGGGAAGGAGATGCTGGGCTGGTGGGTGTGTGTGGGTTTTTTTTTCCCCACCAGGTGGCCCAGGAACTCCAGCCTGCTTCTGCCCAGTACCTAGAAATATCTGTGGGTAATTTGGCCAGTGTAGGTGCTGGCAAGAGGCTTCCTGACTCTGACAGCCACCTCCCCTTCTGATTTACAGTGTCCTCTGAGCTCCTGTCTGTTGCAGCCCAGACCCTCTTGAGCTCAGACACCAAAGCTCAAGGGAGTGGTTCCTGTGGAGCAGAACGGCTGCACGCAGTTGGGGGACCTGGCTCGGCCCGGCCCCGAGCCTTCTCCCACAGTGGGGTACACAGCCTGGATGGTGGGGAAGTAGACAGCCAAGCACTACAAGAACTGACTCAGGTTTGGGGTGCATACCACCAGGGGGCAGGCAGGGAGGGTTATCCCAGGAGTAGCAGTCCTGGCTGAGTCTTTCCTGCCACTTGTCCTACAGATGGTGTCTGGCCCCACATCGTATTCTGGCCCAAAGCCTACAACCCAGTATGGGACTCCAGGCTCCTTTGCAGCCCCTAGTGAGGGAGGTGCCTTGGCTGCTAGTGGGCGGCCTCCACTGCTTCCTACCCGAGCCTCTCGTTCCCAGCGTGCAGCCAGTGAGGACATGACCAGTGATGAGGAACGCATGGTCATCTGTGAGGAGGAAGGGGATGATGATGTCATTGGTGAGCAGCACAGGGCCCGGAATCCTGCTGGATACCAGCAAGCTAAGGCTTGGAGGGTGGGCTGCTAGACTCCTTCTATTTCTTCTTTTCCATGTTGTTTATGACTGCATGTCCTCAGTTCTGGCCCTGCCGACTACATCCAGCCCTGCACTTGAGGAAGCTCTCAAATAGGCAGGAGAC
This sequence comes from Muscardinus avellanarius, assembly GCF_963383645.1. Classification (NCBI taxonomy): domain Eukaryota; kingdom Metazoa; phylum Chordata; class Mammalia; order Rodentia; family Gliridae; genus Muscardinus; species Muscardinus avellanarius. The sequence goes on from NC_137796.1 coordinate 54,929,635, forward strand.
CTGAGGACATGCATCCTATGCACAGCATTAGATGCTCCTACTCGCACACTCTTAGGCTCCTGCATTGGGCAGGTACACATAGCTCTGGGCTTGGGACTAGCCTCTTGGACAACACCCACTGCCCACTTGGGGCAGAGCTGAGGCTAGCACCCAGGTTCCAGACTGTTCCCTCGGGTAGCCCTGTCCCAAGCCTTGTTCATGCTGTTCCCTTTGCTCCCTCAGCTGATGATGGCTTCAACACCACTGACATTGATCTCAAGTGCAAGGAGCGAGTGACTGACAGCGAGAGCGGAGATAGCTCTGGGGAGGACCCAGAGGGTAACAAGGTGAGGCTTGGCACTGAGACGTGGTGCTGTTCGAACCATCACGCTCCTAGGAGGAGAAGAGAGAGATGAAGGTCCAGAGAGGGCAAGCTACTTGACTCATGGGGAGTTGGGTTGCAGCCAGGATGAACTGAGGCCTCCAGCTGGCTAAAGGGGTGCATTAGGCTGGCCTGGCTGACAGGGTGGTAGGAGCCTCTAGCTTTGGGTGTCCAGGTGCCTGCACTCTCCTGACTTGAGTGTCTCTCTTCAACCCAGGGCTTTAACCGTAAGGTGTTTTCACCAGTGATCCGTTCCTCCTTTACTCACTGCCGTCCGACACTGGACCCTGAGCCACCAGGGCCCCCGGATCCACCTGCAGCCTTTGGCAAAGGCTATGGTTCCACCCCATCCTCCTCCTCCTCCTCACCTGGTGTCTCCTCAGCCTCGGCACCCACCTCCTTCTCACTGGGCTCTGGACCCTTCAAGGCCCAGGAGTCTGGTCAGAGCAGTACAGCAGGCTCATTACGGCCCCCACCTCCTGGGGCTGGGGGACCGGCCACACCTTCCAAGGCCACACGGTTTCTTTCAACGGATCCTGCCTCTTTCCGGCGCAAGAGACCTGAAAGCGTTGGGGGCCTGGAGCCACCAGGCCCCTCAGTCATTGCGGCACCTCCCAGTGGAGGAGGAAACATCCTGCAGACACTGGTCCTGCCTCCGAACAAGGAGGAGCGGGAGGGCAGTGGAGCCCGAGTGCCCTCGGCCCCAACCCCATCACTGGCTTATGGAGCCTCAGCAGCACCCCTCTCTCGCCCTGCCGCCACCATGGTCACCAATGTGGTGCGGCCTGTCAGCAGCACTCCTGTGCCCATTGCTTCTAAGCCCTTCCCCGCCTCTGGCCGTACTGAGGCATCTCCAAATGACACGGCAAATGCCAGGACTGAAATGGGCACTGGGTCTCGGGTACCAGGGGGCTCCCCACTGGGCGTTAGCTTAGTGTATTCGGACAAGAAGTCAGCAGCAGCCACCTCACCAGCTCCACACTTGGTGGCTGGGCCCCTGTTGGGCACTGTGGGAAAGGCACCTGCCACTGTCACCAACCTGCTGGTGGGCACCCCAGGCTATGGGGCTCCTGCACCCCCTGCTGTTCAGTTTATTGCCCAGGGGGCCCCTGGTAGTGGGTCCACTGTGGGCTCAGGAGCAGGTGCTGGGAGTGGCCCCAATGGGCCAGTACCCCTGGGCATCCTGCAACCAGGTACCCTAGGCAAAGCTGGGGGAATCACCCAGGTGCAGTACATCCTGCCCACGCTGCCCCAGCAGCTTCAGGTGGCACCTGCCTCAGCACCAGCCCCTGGGACCAAGGCAGCAGCTCCCGGTGGCCCTGCACCCACCACCAGCATCCGTTTCACCCTTCCACCGGGCACCTCAACCAACGGCAAAGTCCTGGCCGCTACTGCACCCACTCCTGGCATCCCCATCCTGCAGTCTGTGCCCTCCGCCCCGCCCCCTAAAGGTGAGGCCTGGTCTGGGCAGCACAAGGATTGGAGCTACAGCCCTGTTTTGGCTTTCTTGTAACTTTTTTCCTTTCTTGCCTCTTAACTTCCAGCCCAGTCAGTTTCTCCCGTGCAGGCCCCGGCACCAGGTGGCTCAACCCAGCTGCTGCCTGGGAAGGTACTAGTGCCCCTGGCAGCCCCAAGCATGTCAGTGCGGGGTGGAGGGGCTGGCCAGCCACTACCCTTGGTGAGCCCACCTTTCTCAGTACCTGTGCAGAATGGTGCCCAGCCACCCAGCAAGGTAAGGGTGTTCTGGCTCTGGGCCCTCTTCTGCTCCATGTTTGTGCCTATATCCCATGGCTTCTGTGTCTGCTTTTTCTTCAGTCTGTGTGTGTGTGTGTGTGTATGTGTATGAGATTGGGTGTTGAACCCAGGGGCATTCTATCTCTGAGCTATACCCCCAGCCCTATTTTTTCTTAATTTTGAAACAATGTCTCACCAAGTTGCAGAGGGTCTCACTAACAGGCTGGTCACTAACCTGCAATCCTGTCTTAGCCTCCCAAATACTGGGATTACAAACCTGCGCCACCACGCCCTGTTCTCCCTTTTCAAAAAAATCCGTTTACGTATTCTGCTGTTTTCCTCAAGTCTTTTGTGTGTGGACCTCATTCCTTCTGTGTCCTTTATCTCTTACAATCATGTTTCCCATCTTAGCTTGGTCCTAAGTCTTAGTTCTCAGCTTTTGCTTACCCCCCTCTAGATCTCAGGCCTTTTTGCCTCCCCTCTGCAGTCGTAGCTCACCCCAGCCTGGGGTGCTTTTATCCACAGATCATCCAGCTCACTCCTGTACCTGTGAGCACACCCAGTGGCCTGGTGCCACCCTTAAGCCCAGCCTCTCTTCCTGGACCCACCTCACAGCCCCAGAAGGTCCTGTTACCCTCTTCTACCAGGTGAGCACAGTTGAGGCCTTTCCCAGAGGCCCAGGGAGGGCTGGGGCTAGGCCACTCAACGTCACTCTTACCTTTTCCTCTCTGTGGCAGAATCACCTACGTGCAGTCGGCAGGCGGGCACACGCTGCCTCTCGGCACCAGTCCTACATCCAGCCAGGCTGGAACGGTCACCTCTTATGGGCCCACGAGCTCGGTAGCTTTAGGCTTCACTTCACTGGGGCCCAGTGGCCCTGCCTTTGTGCAGCCCCTGCTCTCAGGTGAGGGGTGACCTGACAGTCAGTGCTGGGGACTCAGGGTGGGACTGAAACAGCTTGGGCCCTAACTTGGTCACATTTCCCTTTTCTGTCTCTCATCTAGCAGGCCAAGCCCCTCTGCTGGCTCCTGGCCAGGTGGGCGTGTCACCTGTGCCCAGCCCTCAGCTGCCTCCAGCCTGTGCAGCCCCCGGAGGTCCTGTCATAACGGCATTTTACCCTGGCAGCCCTGCACCCACCTCCTCAGCACCCCTGGCCCAGCCATCCCAGGCCCCCCCAAGCCTGGTCTACACTGTAGCCACCAGTACCACCACACCTGCTGCCACCATTCTGCCCAAGGGCCCACCGGCCCCTGCCACTGCCACCCCAGGCCCCAGTAGCCCTTTTCCCAGTGCCACAGGTGGGTGTCAGGCCAACCGAGGGCATGGTGAGTTGGGAGACCCAAGGAATGGGCTCCAGTCAGGCCTGGCTCAGCAAATGCTCTTTTCCCCACCAGCAGGCTCCATGACCTACAGCTTAGTGGCCCCCAAGGCCCAGCGGCCCAGTCCAAAGGCCCCCCAGAAAGTAAAAGCAGCCATTGCCAGCATTCCTGTGGGTTCCTTTGAGGCTGGTACCTCTGGGCGGCCTGGCCCCGTGCCCCGGCAGTCTCTGGAGCCTGGCCCAGCTCGAGAACCAATTGCCCCAGAGTCTGAGCTTGATGGGCACCCCACAGCACCGGCCCCTCCACCGCCCCCAGAGACCTGGCCTCCCACAGCCCGGACCAGCCCCCCACCACCCCTGCCTATCGAAGAACGGACTGGCTCCAAGGGTTCTGAGACCGGGGTGAGCATCCAGCAGGCCACAGGACTCCCTGGTGCTCTGCTCTCTTGTCACTCTGCTCTTTGTCCTGCTGCTCCTCTCTGCCTGCTTCTGACTCCTGCTTGTCTGCTCTGTCTCCTCCCCCTGAGGTTTTTGTTGTGACCCTCCTGAGGCCAGGGACTGGGTCTTCTTCAAGGGTGCGTGTGTGGGGCTGTCTCGGCATTTAGATAACCTCAGTGCATCTGAGCCTAGTGTTGTTCTCCTTGCCCATCCACATCCCAGGCCAGTAAATTCCCAAGCTCGTCTTCAGACTGGCGTGTTTCTGGACTGGGCCTGGAGAGTCCTGGGGAGCCTCCCACTCCTTCCAGCCCAGGTCCAGCTCCAGCTGCAGCCCCCGGTGGCAGCAATGGTGGCAGCAACGAGGGCAGCAGTGGGAGGGCGGCAGGGGACACCCCAGAGCGCAAGGAAGCAGCGAGTGCCGGCAAAAAGGTGAAGGTGCGGCCTCCGCCCCTGAAGAAGACCTTTGACTCTGTGGACAAGTGAGCAGGGCTGGGGGCCTTGGTGGGCTGTGGAGGTTTGGTGGGAGAGGGGGCAGCTGCAAACCCAGGCAGGGGAGGTGACCCTGCTGGCCTTTCAGCAGGGTCCTGTCAGAGGTGGACTTTGAAGAGCGTTTTGCTGAACTGCCAGAGTTTCGGCCAGAGGAGGTGCTGCCCTCACCCACCCTGCAGTCTCTGGCCACCTCTCCCAGAGCCATCCTGGGCTCTTACCGCAAGAAGAGGAAGAACTCCACTGGTAGGCAAGCACTGGCTGCTGGGTAAGGGGAAGCCGACTGGGGTCTCTTTTACTGAGCCTGCTTCTGTTTGGCCAGACCTAGACTCAGCGCCTGAGGACCCCACCTCTCCCAAGCGCAAGATGAGGAGACGCTCCAGCTGCAGCTCGGAGCCTAACACCCCCAAGAGTGCGAAGTGCGAGGGGGATATCTTCACCTTTGACCGCACAGGTGCAGGCGCTGTGGGGACCCGAGGGTCTGGAGGAAGAGTGGCAGGAGGGCAGTGTGGGTGCAGTGGGATGGGTGTTACTAAGAGGAAGCACGGCAAGTCAAGGGTGAGTTCTGGAGACTAGCAGGCCTCTGAGGCACCATGTGACCTTGGCTGGGTCCCTGCTACCGACCCCCCAACCCCGTGATAAGAATTCCGAGGGCATGCTCCATGTGTCTGTGCAGGTACAGAGGCTGAGGATGTGCTTGGGGAGCTAGAGTATGAGAAGGTACCATACTCGTCCCTTCGGCGCACCCTGGACCAGCGCCGGGCCCTGGTCATGCAGCTCTTTCAGGATCATGGCTTCTTCCCATCAGGTGAGTGTGTCTTGGAGTCTTGGAGGTCACTTGGATAGTACTTGCCTACACACCTTACTCTGTCCTTTCTTTCTGTCCCCAGCCCAGGCCACAGCAGCTTTTCAGGCCCGCTATGCAGACATCTTCCCGTCCAAGGTTTGTCTGCAGTTGAAGATCCGGGAGGTGCGCCAGAAGATCATGCAGGCAGCCACTCCCACGGAGCAAACCCCTGGAGCTGAGGCCCCCCTCCCTGGACCACCCCCTACTGGCACCGCTGCTACCCCTGCCCCTACTCCTAGCCCTGCCGGGGGCCCTGCCCCCTCCTCACCTGGCCCGGACTCTGGCATGGCTCAGGCTGCCCCGCCACTGCCTCCACCCCCAGAGCCAGGGCCGGGGCAGCCTGGTTGGGAGGGCCCTCAGCCCTCTCCCCCACCCTCAGGCCCCTCCCCAGCTGCCACAGCCAGGTGAGGGACCCTTGAGATTCCAGGACCCACAGTACCCCCCTCAGGACATGGACAGTATGTAGGTGGCAGGAATGGGGTGTGGCAGGATGCTTACCTCCTCCCCAGTAAAGCCATTTCGTCCTTTCTGACTTGGGGCGGGATGAGGCCTGCTCCTCTTGTATATACTCCCTTCTCCACAGCTCCCTCCCTGTGCTGGGGGGCAGCTGAGGGAAAGCAGGGGCACAGTCTCCCTCCACTGAGCGCCTGTGTTACCTGGAGTATGTGACCTCCAGAGCTTTTACTTGTACTTTATGCAGAATGGCTCGCATGAGGGCTGCAAGCTGAAGGGTAGCGTGGGCCTTGGGCCACAGGGAGGTGCCTGTGGAGTAGGGGGAGTTCATGCACCCCTTTTTTTCCCCAGAGGGGCTGGACTCAGGTTAGTTTGGGGGTGGGGGCTCCTGCACTTTGCCACAGGCATGGGGTTTTCTCCCCACCCCCTCTGCCCTCCCAACTTGGGTTGTACTTTCTAAGAAGGTGATTTCCCCCTCCCTTACCCCACCCCCAGAACAAAACATGTTGATCATGTGCAATATTTCTTACTGTGCTGATAAGCCGCAATGACCGAGATTAAAGCTGTTTAACACATCTGTGTGTCGCTGCTCACTTTGAAGTGGGAGGGGTGTTGACTGTACCAGTCTGGTCCCCAGATGGCCAAGGAGCACTGCACTTAGCACGTACTGGGGGAGCATTCCAAGACTACCCCAACATCAGAGGGACCCTGTGTGCTGAATCCCTCCTCTGGATGAGGCTGCTCAGGGAACCATCCCGTCCTCAGCCACCTGATGTGCTTAAGCTTGAGAGGGTTTGAGATGAAGTGTGGGAGAAAGGCTGCACTCTGTCAGTGAGGATTTTCCCAAGAAGGAACCTAGAGGTGACACTTGAGGCCAGTCCAGCCAAGAGTGTTGAGCTGTCCTCAGTGACCGCTGCTGCCCCCACATGGCCAGAGCTAGCACTGCAGAAAGACTACCCCAACATCAGAGGGACCCTGTGTGCTGAATCCCTCCTCTGGATGAGGCTGCTCAGGGAACCATCCCGTCCTCAGCCACCTGATGTGCTTAAGCTTGAGAGGGTTTGAGATGAAGTGTGGGAGAAAGGCTGCACTCTGTCAGTGAGGATTTTCCCAAGAAGGAACCTAGAGGTGACACTTGAGGCCAGTCCAGCCAAGAGTGTTGAGCTGTCCTCAGTGACCGCTGCTGCCCCCACATGGCCAGAGCTAGCACTGCAGACAGGTCCAACCTTGGGATTTCACCTCTCCCACCTCAGCCTGTGGATAAGGTGCCAGTCAGACACACTGGCATTGTGGAGGGACCGCTATTGGGGGGAAGGGTCTGGAAGCCTCCACAGGAAGTGGTACCTAAGCTAGGGTCAGTGCCAGGAAGTTCCAACTATTGGAGTAACGGGCAGCTTGGTATGGGCTTTGACTGTTGGGGTACCACATTTCCAGAATTTCTGCCTGACCTTGATACAAGGAAATGCTGGTAAGATGGTTTCACTCATTGTTTACTGATTGCTAGAGCCTTCCTAAAGCACACTTTTTTTGGCACTGGGAGTCAACACAGGGGTATTCTATTTGAGCTACATCTCAGCACTATAATTTTGAAACTGTCTCAGTCAGTCTCACTACTCGCTGAGATTGTCCTCGAACCTGAGATCTTCCTGTCTCAGCTTCTCAAGTACTGGGATTATAGGCTTGTGCCCCCATGCCTGGCTTTTTTTTTCCCCCCCCTGGAGAATGAACCCAGAGGCATTCTACCTCTCAACTACACCCCCAGTCCTATATTTTATTTTGAAACAGTCTAAGTTGCTGTCTTACTAAGTGAGGCCTCATTAAGTTGCTGAGGCTGGCCACAACCCAGCCATCCTCTTGTCCCAGCCTCCCAAGTATTAGGATTATAGGGGAGCACCACCATGCCTGGCTTCTATTTTTTTTGTTTTGTTTTGTTTTTTGTTTTGAGGTACTGGGGATTGAACCCAGGGGCATCCTACCTCTGAGCTATACCCCTAACCCTATTTTTTATTCTTTCTTTTTCCCCCGGAACTGGAGATGGAACCCAGGGGCATTTTAGCTCCATGCTACAGCCCCATTTTTTTATTCTTTATTTTTTGAAACGGTCTCATTGAGTTGCAAAGGGCTTCACTAAGGCTGAGGCTGTCTGTGAACCATGAACCACAATCCTCCTGTTTCGCCTTCCCAAATGCTGCATTTCAAGCGTTCGCCACCACGCCCAGCTTATTTTTTATTTTTGAAATAGGGTCTCACTAAATTGCAGAGAGCCTTACATAGCTGAGGCTGTCTGTGAACTCAATCCTCCTGATTCAGCCTCCCAAGTACTGGCATTACAAGCATGTGTCACCATGCCCAACTTACTGCTTTTTAAAAAAAAAAAACAGGGTCTAAGTTGATGAGAGTCTCACTACTTGCTGAGGTTGTCCTTGAACCTGTGATCCTCCAGTCTCACCAAGACTGGGATTACAGGCAAGTACCACCACCCCCAGCTAAAGCATGCTATTGTGATAGTGAAAATTCACCTGAGACTGCAAGAAGCAGAATGCCTAGACTGATTGATTAGTGATGCCTGCCTCAGGCAGAACTTGAACCAGCCTATAGAACTGCCAAGGTCAAGGATCACGGTGAGGATATGGTGATGGTACTCAGACAGGCTTGGCTATAAAGCAGGAAAAAGAGACTGAAGAAGAATTTAATGTTGTGAAAAGGCAGGATATCTAAGGTGTGAGCTCAGGCAGAGGGACGCCCTGCCCCTGGTCTTGGGCCAGCAGACGCAGAAGCAGGGAGTGCAAGGCCCGGCAGACAGGTGTGTAGCCCAGGCGGCTCAGATGCAGGTAATCATACATGTCATGGTGGCTTATGGTGCCATCAGAGTGCACAAAGCCAGGATCGGCATCCAGGAAGTGGGCTCGTGGGTGGCCAGCTAATGCTGCCCGTACCAGCTCATTCACCTGTCGGTTCTTCTCCCGAAGTGGGTTGGGATGCTGGCCCCTTGGAAGCAGGCCCTGAAAAGGAAAACCAAGAGTTAAGGAGACTTCCTACCAGCATCAAGCTCCCCTGCTCTCTGTGAGAAGCTGTACCCACCCCCACCATAAAGTTCTCAGCTACAAAATACACTAGGCATAGCAGCTGGGCATGGTGGTGCACACCTGTAATCCCAGTAATTGAGAGGCTGAGACAGGAGGATCGCAGGTCCCAGGTCAGCCTCAGTAACTTAGGCTCTCCATAACTTAGTGAGACCTTGTTTCAAAATTAAAAATAAAAAAAGGCTAAGGGTGTAGCTCAGAGGTAGAATGCCTCTGGGTTCCAGACCCAGTGCCCCCCACACACAAAAAAGTTCACATCATGACAAGTTGTGACGTTGCCCTTTTTCAGAGAAGAAAATGTCCCAGAAAGAAATGAAGAAGCCTAAGTTCACCTAGGAATGCCTAGCAACTTTTGGTTATATAAGGAGTATTTGAGTTTTTAAACAATCCCAGTATCTCCAGTAATCCCTTTAGCAAAAGGGGCTAATTGGAAGCCAGGTGTGGTGGCACACATGGGATCCCAGTACTTTGGAGGCTGAGACAGGAAGATCAGATCACAGGTTCTAGGTCAGCCTCAGCAACTTGATGAGACCTTCAGCAATTTAGCAAGACCCTGTTTCAAAATTAAAACTAAGCCTGGCATGGTGGCACATGCGTGTAATCCCAGCATTTGGGAAGCTGAGACCAGAGGATCACCCTCAGCTACTTTAGTGAAGCCCTTTGCAACTTAGTGAGATTATGTTTCAAAATAAAGAATAAAAAATAGGGCTGGGGGTGTTGCTCAGAGGTAGAATGCCCCTAAGTTCCACCCCCAGTACCAAAAAAAAAAAAAAAAGCATAAAAAATTGGGCTGGGGCCGGGTGTGGTGGCACACGCTTGTAATCCCAGCATTCAGGAGGCTGAGACTGGAGGATCATGGTTTGTGGACAGCCTCAGCCACTTAGGAGGTTCTCTGCAACTTAATGAGACCCTGTTTCAAAATAAAGAATAAAAAAATAGGGCAGGGGGTGTAGCTCTGAGGTTGAATGCCCCTGGGTTCCATCCCCAAACCTGCAAAAAAAAAAAAAAAAAAAAAGAATAAAAAAATAGGCCTGGGAATATGGATCAGAGGTAGAATGCCCCTGGGTTCCATCCTCAGCAACGCAAACAAAACAAAACAAAACAAAACAACAACAAAAAAAAACCACAGGGATGGGGGACCAGGCATAATAGCACATAAAATGGCACATACCTGTAATCCCAGTCCTTGAGAGGCTAAGACAGAAGGATCATAGGCTCACAACCTAGTGAGACTCACATCAACTTAGCGAGTCCCTGTTTCCAAATAAAAACTAAAATCGGGCTGGGGGTATAGCTGTGAAGTAGAATGCCCCTTGGTTCAATCCCCAGTACCAAAAATAATAACAATAACAACAACAACAATGGTAAGGGCAACAAAAACAATAATAAAGGCTGCAAAGAGTACTGAAAAGAGGGGTAGGGCGCTAATTTTTTTTCCCCACAGTACTGGGGATGGAACCCAGGGGCATTCTACCGCTGAGCTACATCCCCAGCCCTATTTTTTATTCTTTATTTTGAAACGGGGTCTCACTGAGCTGCAGAGGGCCTCACTAAGTTATAGTAGCTAAGGCTGTCCACTGTCTCCGACTCCCAAATGCTGGGATTACAAATGTGTGCCACCACACCTGGCCTGCAAATTGGTTTCTGAACATGTCCTCAATCACAACCACTCATGGATAAGAGCAAGCTTCCATGTGACATTTTACCTAAAGCCACTGCTTTCTGCCAAACTGCCCAGAATTTGGGCCAGCTGGGCCACATCTAGGGGGTCCCGGACCCCTACCATTCTTCCTTTGCCACCCTCCCAGCCTCTCACCAGCACCACGACCCGGGCCTGGGGCTGCCTCTGGTTCACCAGCTGCACGATGGCCTTGATGCCTCCGGTCACCTGCTCAGCTGTGTGTCCGTGGTTGTTGGTGCCCACCCAGACCACCACGATCTGCGAAAGAGGAGCAGCGTGCAGTGGTGAGGGGCAGGCGGAAGGTGCTTTAACTCCCCACCCAGCTCCCACTCACCTTGGGCCGGATGTGTTCCAGCTCCCCGTTTTCCAGCCGCCATAAAACATGCTGTGTGCTGTCACCTCCAATGCCAAAATTAAGTGCATGCAGAGGAGAGAAGAGCTCCCGCCAGATCTGTGGGCAAGAAGTGGGGTGGACACAGGGCCATCCTGAGCATGGCCGACCGTCCTCTACCCGGGCATTATCCAAATGCCATTATGAAAGAGCCTTGCTCTATGGAAACACTGTGGTTAAATCCCACCTTGAGCAAACCCCCAGTAGCTTTGAACCTCACTTCACAAAAACCTATTATAGTCTCACTTTAAACCAAACCCTACAGAAACAAGGCTTTACGGAAGTCCAGTCTGCCTGGGCCATGCATGGAGCCAACAGCATTGCGACTGAACCTTCTCTTGAGAAAAGCCATCACAGTGGTAAGTGCTTAGTGGAAAGATATGATCATGAGCGGAGCCTCTTTTGTGAAGCATCATTACGGTTGACCTTCACTTTGTGTAAAACGATTATAGCTCAGTATAAACCCAATAGGGCTGTGCGTTCCTAGAAGCAAACAATAAAGAGCCTCACCTTAGGCAATCTCCTTTAGGAAAGCCTCGTTTTAACTCTTGGTATACACAAACCCTCTGTGACAAACTCAGGGCATACATTCCCTTCTCCGCAGGTCGCTGCACTTAAATGGAGATTCTCGGTGCTCGGCTGTCTCCAGCCATAGGTACCCCGTGCCTCGTCTGGGCTTTAAAAGTAGCAGAGAGGGCACAGGCCTGGGTAGGGCAAGAGGAAGGGGACAGGCCTCACCTCGCACTGGTGCATTAGCTGGACCAAGGAGTCCCCGATGAAGACGACTTCGGGCTCCTTATCTTTGCTGTCCGCCACGAACCGATGGTGCTGCGGGGAAGTACGAGGGGGCGTCCAAGGGACTCTCTCCAGGCCTCACCCACCCTGCTCCTGCGGGCAGCAGGACCCCAACTGCCCTCAGCTTCCCCAGTTGGAAGGCGAGAACGGCACGAACCAGCGGTTCTCTCGAGCCGCCCACCCCTTGCCGGACTCGAGTACCCCGGGCGGGACCGCTCACCAGGGACATCCAGCGACCGTCGCCCTGCACGTCGTGCACCGGCGTGGGCTTGCTGGCAGGATTCTCCTCTCCGCCCATCTTGGCGGCGCAGCTCCAGCAGGTCAGCGAGTGAGGCCGGCCCGCGAGAGCTCCGGGAGGGGGCGGCCCCGCCACGCCCACTCCCACCCCTCCAGGCAACAATGGACGGTCCCGACGCCCTCACCGCGGCTGAGGACCCGGGCTGATTCAGGGCGCCGCCTCCTCTCCAGGGGCGGGACCCTCTCTCGGAGGGAGTGGAATTGGGCGCCTCGCTCCCCCACGCGGCCGCGCAGTGGACTCGCCCGGCGCCCCACCCGGCGCTGGGGGAGGGGCGGGCGAGACCATGCGGCGCCGGGGCGGGGGGAGGGCGAGCTACCGGCCAAGAGAAAAAATCAAGCTTCTTTCTTGGGGGAAGAAACCATGTGCCGTAAGGAGATGAAAGTGCAAAAAGGCCCACCTACTGCAGGGCGGTGTGCCTATTCACGTGGGAGACCGGGGAGAGCGAGTGGACGAGTTCACTCCTGGATCTTTTTTTTTTTTATGGGGGGGGGTGGCTAGTACGCACCTGGCTAGTAGCGGACGCACCCATTTTCCACTGATGTGGGTGACAGAAAAGAAAAATGGCAAAACGTGAAAATAAGAGGCACAGTTCTATGGAATACTCTAAGGCAGCGCCGGAGCTCTAGGGAGCCTGTGTCTGCTCTGTGTGAGCTCCGCACTCAGAGCACCAGGAATTTTTTTATGGCGTAAAATCGAAACCACCATGCCTTTGCATTCAAGACACCCGCAGGACTTGCGTGGAAGGTGCAGAAAGAGAAAGGAAATTGGAGATGATTGCAGGACTCAGGTCCAGCCTGGCACCCCTCCTGCAGATAGATCATCTTGCAGATCTGTGGCCTCTGCTCCCCTCTCTAAACATGGAGGCCTACCCACAACTTCAGCTGGGTGTGTCTGGGCTCAGAAATCTACATCCACGGCCAAGGCCACCCAGGGCCGTGACCCTCTTCTTTCTTGCTCCAAATTAATCTCAGACGTCAATGTCTTCTCAGATTTCCCCGGTGGGATCAGGTGGGGGTCTCACCTTGCCCTACACGTCCTGGTCATTCTTATCATTTTTGTTTTGTTTTGTTTTGTTTTAGCCTCCAAATCGAACCTTTCCAGATATTTATCGCATATGGATAGATTGACACTGGGACATAGAGATGAGTTTTGTTTATTGTGTTTATATTCTGCCTTAGTCACTTTCCTGGAATTGGGCCTGGCACACAGTGGCTGCCCAACAAATACAATGCTTGCTGAATATATACATGAATGGGTCAGATCCTGGCCTCGTCCATGTGCTGAGGAGACAGATCCAGGCACAGGGCAGTGAGGGTTGTGGCTTAGGGAGGTTCAGGGGACCTCAAGAGGAGGCCAAAAAGGAGGATTGTGAGAGCTGGATGTCTTTATTTTTATTTATTTTGTGGTGGTGCACATCTGTATTCCCCGCCCTTGGGAGGCTCAGACAGGAGGATCACACAGGTTGGAAGCCAGCCTCAGCTACTTACTGAGGCTCTCAGCAACTTAGTGAGACCCTGTTTCCAAATAAAATATAGGTCTGGGAGTATAGCCCAGAGGTAGAAAAGCCCCTGGGTTCCACCCCAAGTGCCACCAAAAGAAAAAGAAAAAAGAAAAATAAGCCAGGCGTGGTGGCACATCCTTGTAGTCCCAGTACTTAGGAGGCTGAGTCAGGAGGATCACAGGTTGGTTCATAGCCAGCTTCAGCTACTTAGTGAGGCCCACTGCAACTTAGTGAGATCCTGTTTCAAATTAAAGAATAAAATTAGGTCTTTGAGTGTAGCTCAGAGGTAGAATGTCCCTGGGTTTAATCCCCAGTACTAAAAACAAAACAAAACAAACAAACAAAAAAAAAAACAAAAGAAAGTAGAATAGGGTTGGGAAACCAGTCGTGGTGGCCCACTCTTGTAATCCCAGCATTCAGGAGGCTGGAGACGGGAGGACAGCCTCAGCTACTTAGTGAGGCCTTTTGAAACTCAGTGAGACCCTGATTCAAAATAAAGAATATATATAAAAATAGGGCTAGGGGCGTCTCTCAGAGGTAGAATGTCCCTGGGTTCCATCCCCAGAACCGCCAAAAAAAAAAAAGAATAGTGTTGGGGATATACCTCAGAGGGAGAATTCCCCTGAGTTCAATTCCTAGTATCACTAAAATAAAAATAAAAATGGCGCTCGGAATATAGTTCAGTGGTAGAGTACTCTAGTATGCATGAGGCCTTGAGTTCAATACCCAGTACTACAAAATAAGTAAATAAATAAAAAAATAAAAATAATTAAAAATAAAAAGGGCTAAGTGTGTAGCTTGTAGGTAGACTGTGTCTAGATTCAATCCTAGTATCATATTTTTATATTTTTATTTTTATATTTTTATTTTTTTATTTTTATTTTTTGCAGGTCTGGGGATGGAACCCAGGGGCATTTGACCTCTGAGCTACACCCCTTGCCCTATTTTTTATTCTTTATTTTGAAACCGGGTCTCACTGAGTTGCAGAGGGCCTTACTAAGTAGCTGAGGCTGTCCGCGAACCACGATCCTCCAGGTCTCAGCCTCCCGAATGCTGGGATTACAAGCGTGCGCCACCACGCCCGGCTCATATTTTTTTAATTGAATTCATTCTAAATATTCAATAAAAAAATTTTTGTGGCTGGGACCAGTGGCACACGTTTGTAATCCCAGTACTTGGGAGAGCGAGACAGGAGGATCACAGGTTCAGTGACAGCCTCAGTAGGTTGTGAGACTCTCATCAACCTAACAAGACCCTGTTCATGTTCAGGAAAATTCAGCAAGGCACTCTGTAACTTAGGGAGACTGTATTTCAAAATAAAAATATTGAGCCGGGTGTGGTGGCAGACACTTGTAATACCAGAATTTGGGAGTCTGAGACAGGAGGATCATGGTTCACAGACAGCCTCAGCTATTTAGTGAGGCCCTTTGCAATTCAGTGAGACCCAGTTTCAAAATAAAGAATAAAAAATAGGGCTGGGAATGTAGTTCAAAGGTAGAATGTCTCTGAGTTCCATCCCTAGTTGCAATATATGTATATATATATATATATATATATATATATATATATACATACATACACACACACACACACACACACACACACACACACACACACATACATACACCGGGTGTGGCAGCACACACTTTATTTAGTGAGGCCCTTTGCAACACAGTGAGACCCTGTTTCAAAATAAAGAATAAGCTGGGTGTGCTGGTACATGCTTGTAATTGCAGCATTTGGTAGGCGGAAACTAGGAGGATCACGTTTTGTGGACAGCTTTAGCTACTTAGTGAGGCCCTTTACAACTCAGTGAGACCCTGTTTCAAAAATAAAGAATAAAAAAATTAAAGCTGGAACCGGGCATGGTGGCTCACACTTGTAATCCCCGCCCTTGGGAGGCAGAGACAGGAGGATCTCGTAGGTTCGAACCCAGCTGCGCTGGCTTAAGAGATCCTGTTTCCAAATAAAAAGTATAAAATATTTCTGGGAGTGTAGCCCAGAGGTAGAAGGGCTTCCAGGAAACCTAGTACCACCAAAGAAGAAGAAGAAGAAGAAGAAGAAGAAGGAGGAGGAGGAGGAGGAGGAGGAGGAGGAGGAGAGAAAGTAGAGCTGGAGGTGTCGCTCAGAGGTAGAATCCCCCTGGGTTCCATCCCCAGTACCACAATAAATAAATAAATAAATAAATAAATAAATAAATAAATAAAAATTCAGGCTGGGGCTGTAGCTTGGAGGTAGAATGCCATTGGGTTTCATAAATAAACAAAAATAAAAAATATTGTACTGGGGATTGAACTCAGATGCATTCTATCTCTGAGCTACATCCCCAGCCCTATTTTATTTTACTTTTATTTGGAAGCAGGATCTCACTAAGTTGATGAAAGCCTCACTGTTTCTGAAGCTGGCTTCAAACCTATGATCCTCCTGTCTCAGCCTCCCAAGTACTGGGATTACAGGCATGCACCACCACACCCAGCTACGACCTAATTTATTTATTTTTTGTGTGATAATGGAGATTGAACCCAGGGCATTCTACGTCTGAGCTACACTCCTAGCCGTGTGTGTGTGTGTGTGTGTGTGTGTGTGTGTGTGTGTGTGGTGTCGGAGACTGAACTTGGGCATTCTACCTCTGAGGTCCACCCCTAGACTGATTTCATTTCTTATTTCAAAGTAAGGTATCATTAGGTTGCTGAGGCTGGCTTCAAACCTGAGATCCTCTTGTCTCAGCCTCCCAAACACTGGGATTACAGGCATGTGCCACCATGCCTGGCTCCCCAGCCTTATTGTATTTGTAATTTTTGTGTGTGTGTGTTACTGGGGATGAAATCCAGGGACATTCTACCTCTGAGTTACACCCCTAAACCCCCTTTTTTTTGTGGTACTGGAATGGAACCCTAGGGCATGCTACCTCTGAACTACACCCCCAGCCCTATTTTTATTTTTTATTTTGAAACAGGGTCTCACTGAGTTGCAAAGGGCTTTACTAAGTAACTAAGGCTGACTGCGAACTGTGATCCTCTGGTCTCAGCCTCCCAAATGCTGGGGTTACAAGTGTGTGCCACCATGCCAGGCCCTATTTTTTATTCTTTATTTTAAAATAGGGTCTCACTGTTGCAAAGGGCCTCACTAAGTAGCTGAAGCTGTCCTTGAACCCTGATCCTCCTGTCTCAGCCTCCCAAGTACTGGGATTACAAGTGTGCACCCACTTGTAATTACCGTCAGCGGTGGGGCAAGCAGGAAAGTGAGTGCCGACGGCTGAACAGAAACATAGGAGCCGGGAGTCGAGTCAAGCAGGATCTCTCCTTTATTTCTCTCAGGCAACCCAATTTAAAGCAAAAAACTGCAAGGGGGATTTCCAACAGGAAACTTTTTTTTTTTTTTTTTTTTTTTGCGGGTCTGGAGATGTAACCCAGAGGCATTTGACCTCCGAGCTACACCCACTGCCCAAGTTTTAATTCTTTTTTTTTTTTTTTTTTTGGTGGTCTTGGGGTTCCTTGAAGCCCTTCTACCTCTGGGCTACACTCCCAGACCTATTTTCACATTTTTATTTGGAAACAGGGTCTCCTAAGCCAGCGCGCGCAGCTGGCTTCGAACCTGCGTGATCCTCCTGTCTCTACCTCCCAAGCACGGGGATTACAAGCATGCGCCACCACGCCCGGCTACAGGAAACTATTCTAACCTATCAAGCTAAAGGTCACCCTTGCATGCGCAAAGCACATAACTTGTAGCCGATCATTATCCAATGCACGAGGGGTTCACGAGCACGGAAGCATTATTCGAGCACGGAAGCATTATTTGAGCCAATAAGGCTCAACATTACCAAATTGGGCTAGTGAGGGCAAGAAGAGTAGTTACGCCCTCCATATCCGCTCAGCGCTACATGTTGCAGATTCATTCATTGGAAGTTCAGGAGGTTCTGCAGACCTGCGCTGGACGCTACATGTAGCTGATTCATTGGAAGTTCTGTCAGGCGGTTGAGCAGACCCCAACAGTTGAGGGCCTTGCTAAATTGCCAGCAGCTGACTTTGTTTTGTGGTACTGGGGGTGGAACCCAGAGGCTTTCTACCTCCAGGCTATACTCCCAGGCCTATTTTGTACTTTATTTGGAAATAGGGTCTCACTAAGTTGCTGAGACCCTCACTCAGTAGATGAGGCTGGCTTCAAAGCTGTGCTATCCTCCTGTCTCAGCCTCCTAAGTACTTGGAATTACAGACCTGTTCTACTGTGCCAAGCTAGGAAGATTTTTTTGTTCTGTTTATTTTGTTTTGGTTTTTGTTTTGTGCTGGGGATTGAACCCAGGGGCATTCTACTTCTGAGCTATACCTCCAGCCTTATTCTATTCTATTTTTCTTTTTTCAGTATTGGGGATGGAACCCAGGGGCATTCTATCTCTGAGCTACACCCGGAGCCCTGTTTTGAAACAGGGTCTCAGTGAGTTGCAAAGGGCTTCACTAAATAGCTGGGGTTGTGTGCGAACCACGATCCTCCGTCACAGCCTCCCAAATGCTGGAATTATAAATGTGCACCACCATATCTGGCTTCCTTTTCTTTATTTTGAAACAGGGTCTCACTAAATTGGGCCTTAGTGGCTGAGGCTGGCTGCAAACCTATGATCCTCCTATCTTAGCTGACCAAGTACTGAGTATACAAGCATGTACCACCATGGCCAAGTTTTTTTTTTTTTTTTTTTTTTTTTTCTATTGGTACTGAGGATTGAACCCAAAGCCATTCTACCTCCAAGCTACAAGCCCAACCTGATTTTATTTCTTATTTGGAAACAAGGTCTCACTGGGTTGCAGGTGCCTTGCTAAGTTGCTAAGGCTGTTTTTTTATGTTGTTTATTTGTTTGTTTGTTTGTTCATGGGTGCTGGGGATGGAATCCAGGGGCATTCTATATCTGAGTTACATCCCAAGCCTTATTTTCTTTCTTTCTTTCCTTCTTTCTTATTTTTTTTTACTTATTTATTTATTTATTTATTTATTTATTTTTGGTGGTACTGGGGGTGGAACCCGGAGGCTTTCTATCTCCAGGCTATACTCCCAGACCTATTTTATAATTTATTTGGAAACAGGGTCTCACTAAGTTGCTGAGAGCCTCACTAAGTAGCTGAGGCTGGCTTCAAATCTGTGTGATCCTCCTGTCTCAGCCTCCCAAGGGCGGGGATTACAAACGTGAGCCACCACGCCCGGCTTTTATTCTTTATTTTAAAACAGGGTCTCCCTGAGTAGCAAAGGGCTTCACTAAGTAGTAGCTGAGACTGGCCACAAACCAAGATCCTTCTGTCTCAGCCTCCCAAATTCTGAGATTACAAACGTGTGCCACCACGCCCAGCTAGCTAGGAGGTATTTATTTATTTATTTATTTATTTAGTACTGGGGATGGAACCCAGGGGCATTCTACCTCCAAGCTACACCCCCAGCCCTATTTTTTATTCTTTATTTTGAAACAGGGTCTGAGTTGCAGAGAGCCTCACTAAGTAGCTGAGGCTGTCCGCGAACCCAAACCCAGATGCTCCTGTCTCAGCCTCCCAAATGCTGGGATTACAAGTGTGCACCCCCACGCCTGGCTGCTAGGAGGTTTTTAGAAGTAGTATCTCAATGGGATTTGAGAGAATGAAGATTGGTCACCCCTCCCCTTTTGTTGGCACACAGGTTAGTTGATTATTTATTAGGGCATGTGGATTATCCTGGCATAGCCTGATTTTAAAATCTGAGGGAACAAATGTAGGCAGATAAATTAGGGAGAAACAAAGCTTCCAACCATTCACTGAATTCATCAGGCACTGTTTCAAGTTAGATGTATTGGTTTATTCCATTCTTCTAGCAACCAATTGAAAGAGGTACTATTACTGACCTAATTTTTCAGATTAGGAAACCAAGGTTCTGAGCATTTACAAACTTTTCTAAGGTCACATAGCTCAAATGTGCAATTTGGGCAATTGTTTTTTTTTTTTTTTTGGGGGGGGGATACTGGAGATTGAACCCAGGGACATTTCACTTCTGAGCTACCCTCAGGCCTTTTTATTTTTAAATAGGGTGTCAGTAGCCTGGCGTGGTGGCGCACGCTTGTAATCTCAGAATATGAGAGGCTGAGAGGAGGATCGCAGTTCACGAACAGCCTCAGCTACTTAGTGAAGCCCTTTGTAACTCAGTGAGACCCTGATTCAAAATAAAGAAGAAAAAAATAGGGCTGGGTGTAGCTTGTAGGTAGAATTCCTCTGGGTTCTATCCCCAGAACCGCAAAAATAAATAAATAAATAAATAAAATAAAATAAAAAATAAAATAAAATAAATAAGGCTTGGGAGGTAGAGTGCCCCTGAGTTCCCTCCTTGGTACCACAAAGAAAAGAGAGAGAGGGAGAGAAAGAAGCAGGGTCTCACTAAATTGCTGAGACTGGCTTTGAACTGTGATCCTCCTGTCTCAGGCTTCCAAGTACTGGGATCATAGGTACTACCATGCCACGTTCGGTTTGGAAGTTTAAACCTAGTCTAGCTTCAGACCCAGTTCTGAATCACTATGGTATATATGACACTATAGTATGCTCCATACATTTGTATATTTGACACCGTAGTATACTGAGTCCCCACGGAGAGTAGTATACTGAGTCCCCACGGAGAAGTCTGGGCTTGGAAACTGAAGGGATGTGGCTCT
This sequence comes from Muscardinus avellanarius, assembly GCF_963383645.1. NCBI lineage: Eukaryota > Metazoa > Chordata > Mammalia > Rodentia > Gliridae > Muscardinus > Muscardinus avellanarius. The sequence goes on from NC_137796.1 coordinate 54,949,673, forward strand.
TCTCCTCGCACCTCACTGGATCTTGACTTCCAGATAGCATGCCATTAGCGACCTCGACCAATCAGCATTCGGAAGGGGGCGGGCCTAGGGTACCTCACAGCCAATTGGTGAACAGGAGACTTCAAAGATAAATAAGGCTGGGAGGAGCAGGGTCATAACCGGCATTCCGGGGGCCTCGTGACTCTCTACTACGTAAAGTGAACGTCAAAGTGCGTCAGGGGCGTGCGCATGCGCATAGTGTGTGGCATCAGAGGCGTGCGCATGCGCATAGTGCGTGTCGTGCACCTGAGGCCCGGAAGAACGTGCCGGTGACTGAAGCGCGTGAGGCGGCCTCGAGCCTCCGGTGTTGGGCAAAAAAGAAACCATTGCTTTCCACAGCCACGTGGAGTGAGTGAGGGGCGGGTTCGTTAGGACAGAAGAGGGTGAGCTGCCTTTCCTTCAGTTCACCTCAGCCAGCCCCTTTCATTCCGGCCTGTCTGCCCGCCTGGCCCGGCCCCCGGCCTCCCCCATCATCAGCCCCCTCGGTGTCCTCCCAGGGTGTCTGAGGCTCTCCAACTTCTGTTGCTCGCGCTCCCGCGTTTTTTCCTCTGACGCCCTTCTCCACTTACTACATCCTACCCAACCTCCTCCTCAGCTCCTGGATTTTTTTCTCGGTCCAAAGTCCTTTTCTGGTCTTTAGATCCCTCCAGCCTCATGACCCTGTTCCCATCCTCCATCTTTTAATCATTTTCTCACGTCCCTGCTCTCAATTATCCTTTCTCTATTCCCTGATATCTCTTCCTGTTAACCATCACTACCTCAGTCTCATCTCAGATTCCTTCCCTGGCCAAGTTATTTCCAATTGCTTCCTGTCTGCTTATTTTCTTTAGTCTTTTCTCTCTAGTGTTCCTATCTCACCTCAAACACCTCTTTCTCATTTAATTGTTCAGTCTGACTTTTCTGCATCTGATGACCATACTCTGTGTGTGTGTGTGGTGTTGGGCATTGAACCCAGGGGCATTCTGTCTCTGAGCTACACCCCAAGCCTATGAAACCCAGGGACATTCGACCTCCGAGCTATACCCCCTGCCCTGTTTTTTATTCTTTATTTTGAAACAGGGTCTTACCAAGTTATGGAAGGCCTCAGTATGTAGCTGAAGCTGTCTGTGAACCGCGATCCTCCTGTCTCAGCCTCCTGAGTACTGGGATCACAGTCATGTGCCACCGCACCTGGCTCTGACCGTTCTATCTTTTATCTTTCAAGACACCATGGACCCCCGTGGGCCAGCCCCTCAACCTTTCCAGAAGTCTGAGAAACCTGGTCGTGCCCGCCGTAGGAAGACCAGGCGAGAGCGGAATGAAGCCCTAGTGGGGAGCCGGAGGCCACTGGTGCATCAGGATTCAACTGTAGCCTTTCAGGATCCTGTGGCCCCTTCTGCACAGGAACGGAACAAGGCTGTAGTGGGGAAACGGCGGCCATTGGCACATCAGGATCCACCTGTGGCTTTCTGGGATCCTGTGGCCCCTTCTGCCCCCAAGCTGGTGGTCATAACCCAGGGCCGGCTGAGCCGGGAGCACCGAGGTCTCTTCAACCATGAGGTGAAATCCCTGGACGTGGCCCGGTTGCTTAGCAGTGGGTCCTTGGAACCAGGAACCCCCTTGCTCCCCACCAACCCCTCCCCTAGCCCAGTCAGGGGCCAGGAAGCAGCCTCACAGTCAGAGGGCAAGGAGAACCAGGTGCCTGAAGGCTTGGGCCCACACAAGGAGAACCAGATGCTTGAAGGCTCCAGCCCATGCCCACCTAATTCTTCAGAGCTCCCTGTCTTGGGGCAACTGCTGGGGGAACTGCAGTGCCAGCTGATTCTGCCACAGGCCTTCCCCAGGAGGAATCTGGTACAGGAGGCTAGGGATGCCATTGTGGGAAACTTACAGGCCTCCCATGGCTGTGTGCCTGACCTTGCCCAGGTGCTCCGAGGCTGCCAGTCACCCTTGCCAGGTGAGCCTACCTCTTGCCCCTACATTCCCCTACTCCCTTTTCTCTTCTCTGCTATCGCTCACCCTGTCCCTCCATGCTTCTTTTCTGTATCAGAGACCAAGCCTGGGTTTCCCGAGAGACAAAGGATGACACCTTCCTGGATCAACAGCCTAGAGCAGGCCCCAAGGGAAGGGAGGCAGAGGAGGCAGCAAGGGACAAAGGAGTTCACCTCTGCTGTGCCTCAGACCTCCAGCACTCCTGCTGTGCACAGGGTGAGCCTGGCACCACCAGGAGGTCCCTGGCCACCTCCCTTACCTTCCCTCTCTTCACCATCCGGAGTGGCTGGGGGTCCCCCAACAGCCTTTGACCTGCTGAAAAGCATCTGGCTTGTAGCCACACCACCCCCTCCCAGACCCTGGGGTGTTGGCCCACTTCAGCCGCTGCCTCAGGCACCATCACCCCTGTTACCCCGAAACTCTGCCCTGGATTGGAGCCCCAGCCCCCCTGCCCCACTGCCCAGCCTCTCGTGGGTGGTGGCTCGGAGTAGTCCAGAAGCCTGGTCCTTTCCACCCATGAGACTGTACTGAGGGAACTGAGGCGAGGGCTGAGGCAGGTGTCCTATACTCATAGTCACTTTAATAAAACACCTTTTCGTGATCCTCTTGATTTTCAGTGAATGGCTGAGCTAGGGGAGCAGCTTTCCTTAGCTCTGAGTTCTAGGTGGCCAAGATGAAGAGAAAGATACTGTCACTTGTCACCTTCCTGGGGCCTAAGGAGCCAGGAGAATGCAGAAACTTGGGGTTTCAGTCACTCCAACACATACACCCACCGTGGCCAACAAGGTGCCCAACTCTGAGTTCTGGTGATGGTGGCCCCCCGAGTGAGTAAGACCCAGAACCTGTCCTCATGAGACTCCAGTGGTGGGGATATAGAATCTTAGCTCCAGGGGTTGTACCTGGCAGAGGTTCAAGGGTTGGGGAGTCCAAGGAGGAATGATAACCTCATAGAGTTGCTGACACAGACCATTGTTAGTTGGAAAAGAACATTAAAGGCAAGGGGAAGCTGGGTGTGGTGGTATTTTCCCATGATCCCAGTATTTGGGAGGCTGAGGCAGGAGGATCACAAGTTTGAGGCCAGCCTCAACAATTTAGTGAGATTGTCAACAACATAGCAAGACCCTGTATCAAAATAAAAAGGGCTCGCCAGGCGTGGTGGCGCACGCTTGTAATCCCCGCGCTTGGGAGGCAGAGACAGGAGGATCGCGCAGGTTCAAAGCCAGCCGCGCGCGCTGGCTTAGGAGACCCTGTTTCCAAAATGAAAATGTAAAAAATAGGTCTGGGAGTGTAGCCCGGAGGTAGAAGGGCTTCCAGGAACCCCAGTACCAGCTAAAAAAAAAAAAAAAAAAGGGCTCGTGATGTAGCTTGGAGGATGCCCCTGGGCTAAATCCCTCAGTACCAAAAAAAAAAAAAAAAAAAAAAAAAGAAAAGCAAAGCAAATAAAGCTGGCCACGTGGTGTAACACTTATAATTCCATTACTTCCTAGGCTGAGATAGGAGGATTGAAAGTTTGAGGCCAGTCTTAGCAACTTAGCGAGTCCCTGAGCAACTTAGTGAGATCTTGTTTCAAAACAAAATAGGAAGCTGGGCATGGTGGCACACGTTTATAATCCCAGCATTTGGGAGGCTAAGACCGGAGGATTGCAGTTCAAGGACAGCCTCAACTACTACTTAGGCTCTCTGCAATTCAGTGAGACCCTGTTTCAAAAAATAAAGAATATAGCTGGGCGTGGTGGTGCACGTTTGTAATCCCAGCATTTGGGAGGCTGAGATCTGAGGATCGCGGTTCGCGGACAGTCTCAGCTACTTAGTGAGGCCCTCTGCAATTCAGTGAGACCCTGTTTCAAAATAAATAAAAATATAGGACAGGGGGTGTAGTTTGGAGGTTGAACGCCCCTGGGTTCCATCCCCAGACCCACAAAAAAATAAAGATAAAAAATAGGGTTGGGGGTGTCGCTCGGAGGTAGAATGCCCCTGGGTTCCATCCCCAGTACTGCAAAACAAAAACACAAAATAGGAGCCAGGCATGATGGCACATGCTTTAATCCCAGTACTTGGGATGCTGGAACAGGAGGATTGCAGACTCAAGGCCAGCTTCAGCAACTTTTTGAGGCCTTACTGAGATCCTGTTTCAAAATAAAAAAGAATAAAATGGGGCTGAGGGTGTAGCTTGGAGGTAGAATGCCCTGGAGTTCTAGTCCCGATACCACACACACAAAATGAAGGGTTGGAGTAGCCAGGCGTGGTGGCGCACGCTTGTAATCCCAGTACTTGGGAGGCTGACAGGAGTATCTGGGTTTGCAGACAACCTCAGCTACTTAGGCCCTTTGCAACTCAGTGAGACCCTGTTTCAAAATAAAGAATTAAAAAAAAACATAGGGCTGGGTCATAGGGAATAGAATGCCCCTGGGTTACAACCCCAGTACTGCCAAAAATTAAATAATAAATAAATAAATAAATAAATAAATAAATAAATAAATAAATTAGAGCCGGGCCTGGTGACGCACGCTTGTAATCCCCGCGCTTGGGAGGCTGAGACAGGAGGATCGCACAGGTTTGAAGCCAGCCTCAGCTACTTAGTGAGGCTCTCAGCAACTTAGTGAGACCCTGTTTCCAAATAAAGTATAAAAAATGTCTGGGAGAAGAGCCCGGAAGTAGAAAGCCCTTGGGTTCTACCCCCAGTACCACACACAGAAAAAATAAGTAAATAAAGGGTTGGGGTATAGTTTGGAGATAGAATGCCACTGAGTTTAATCCCCCAGTACCACAAAAATAAAGCAAAAGGCAAAAGTATAAACGAGGCCTGGAGGAGGGCAAATGGATGTGAAATAATTTTCATTGAGTTCTTACCCCTACATCACAATGGAATCTATAGTAAGTCACATCTGGACCTTCCCTGGAAAGACTCCTAGTCTGGTGGACACAGGGAATAGTGTATGTGTCCAGCTCCTATTCTTTATTTTTTTGGTGGTACTGGGGGTGGAACCCAGAGACTTTCTACCTTCAGGCTATACTCCCAGACCTATTTTTTTTTTAATATTTTATTTGGAAACAGGGTCTCACTAAGTTGCTGAGAGCCTCACTAAGTAGCTGAGGCTGGCTTTGAACCTGTGCGATCCTCTTGTCTCAGCCTCCCAAGTGCGGGGATTACAAGCGTGTGCCCCATGCCCAGCTCTTTTAAATTATTTTGAGACAAAGTCTTGCTAGTTTGTCAAGGCTGGCCTCAGACTTACGATCCTTCTGCCTTAGCCTACTGAGTAGCTGGGACAACAAGTACACACCACTATGGCTAGTTTTGCGTGTGTGTGTGTGTGTGTGTGTGTGTGTGTGTGTGTGTATTTTACTGGGGATGGAACCCAGAAGCATTCTACCAATGAAATACACTCCCAGCCCTATTTTGTTTTATTTTCAAACAGGTTTTCACTAAGTTGCAGAGGGCCTCACTAAATTTCTGAGGCTGGCCCAAAGGTGATTCTCCTGTCTCAGCCTCCCTAGTACTGGGATTACAAGCATGTGCCTGGCTTAGTTGTGTTTGCTTGCTTGCTTTATTATTTATGTATTTATGTATTTATTTATGTATTTATTTATGTATTTATTTATGTATTTATTTATGTATTTATTTATGTATTTATTTATTTATTTAATGGTACTGGGGATGGAACTCAAGGGCTTTCTACCTCTGGATTACATTCCTAGACCTATTTTGGGTTTTGTTTGGAAACAGGGTCTCACTAAACTGCTGAGGGCCTCACTGAGTAGTTGAGGCTGAATTTGAACCTGCGTGATCCTCCTGTCTCAGCCTCCTAAGTACTGGGATTACAAACCTGTGCCACCACACCGACTTAGTTTTGCTTTATTAAAAAAGTACAGCCTGGCGTGGTGGTGTACGCTTGTAATCCCAGCATCTGGGAGATGGAGACCAGAGGATCCCGGTTCTTAGACAGCCTCAGCTCCTTAGTGAGGCTCTTTGCAACTCAATGAGACCATGTTTCAACATAAAGAATAAAAAATAGGGCTGGGGATGTAGCTCAGAGGTACAATGCCCCTGGGTTCCATCCCCAGTACTGAAAAAAAAATTTTTTTTAAGTGCATTTTGAAGCTGGGCATGTTGGCACATGCTTGTAATTCTAGCATTTGGGAGGCTGAGACAGGAGGAGCTGGGTTTGTGGACAGTTTCAGCTACTTAGGCCCTTTGCAACTCAGTGAGACCTTGTTTCAAAATAAAGAATAATAATAATAAAAAAATAGGGCTGAGGGTGTACTTAGGAGGTAGAATGTCCCTGGGTTCTATCCCCAGTACTGGGGCGGGGGCGGGGTTGGGGGTAAGTGCATTTTGAACCAGGCTGGGTGGCACATGCCTGTAATCCCAGTACTTGGGAGCCTGAGACAGGAGGGTCACAGGTTTAAGGACAGCCTCAGCAAGTAATGAGACTCTCAGCTACTTAGACTTTGTTTCAAAATAAATTAAATAGGGCTGAGGGTGTAGCTCAGAGATAGAATGCCCCTGAATTCAATTCTTAGTCCCCCCCCCCAACACAGGAAGTAGTGAGATGCTCCTCAACCTAGTGAGACCTTGTTTCAAAAATAAAAATAAAATAGGACTGGGGGTAGTGTAATTCAGAGGTAGAATGCCTCTGGGTTTAATTCCTAGTACCGAAAAATAGTAATAATAAAATAAAAAATTGCATTTCTGGTTTTTCTTAAAAAGAAAAAAAAAGCTGGGTGTGGTGGCACATGCTTGTAATTCTAGCATTTGGGAGACAGACAGGAGGAGCATGGTTCTTGGACAGCCTCAGCTACTTAGGCCCTTTGCAACTCAGTGAGACCCTGTTTCAAAATAAAGAATAAAAAATAGGGTTGGAGGTGTCGCTTGAAGGTAGCATGCCCCTGGGTTGGTTTCATCCGCAGTACCAAAAAAAAAAAAAAAAAAAAAAAAGGCCAGGTGTGGTGGCGCAGGCTTGTAATCTCAGTACTTGAGAGGCTTAGACAGGAGGATTGCAGGTTTGAAGTCAGCCCCAGCAATTTAGCGAAGCCCTCTGCTAAAGACCTTGTTTCCAAATAAGAAATAATAATAAAAAAAAATGGGCTGGCGGTATAACTTGGAGGTAGAATGCTTCTGGGCCCAACCTCCAATTACCCCCCCCCCCAAAAAAAAAAGCATCTGGCAGCAGATTTACATTTTCTCCTGGCTACAATTGGCCATATAGCACAGGTCTCACAGTCTTCGTTGAAGGTATTTTATACTTGGCCCTTTGGCTTAGAAAGTTTTTTAAAATGGTATTTCCAGCAGTAGCAGCAGCAGGTTTTCTGCAGTGGAGAGTAAAGGCTAAAACTAGAAATGTTGAAAAGCCAGGTGTGGTAGTGCATGTTTGTAATCCCAGCATTCCGGAAGCTAAGACAGGAGGATCGGGGTTCGCAGACAGCCTCAGCTACTTGGTGAGGTCCTTTGCAACTCAGTGAGACCCTGTTTCAAAATAATTAAAAAATAGGGCTGGGTTGTAGCTCAGAGGTAAGAATGTCTCTAGGTTCCATCCCCAATACTGCAAAAAAAAAAAAAAAAAAAAAAGTAATATATTGGAGTCTGATCAGGAAAACCAAGTTGAAGGGCTTGAACTCTACCCTGGCAATCCTTTGTAGGGCTCCCCTTTGCTCACCGGGAAACCCCAGGGTCCTACAGCACAGAGGGATTGGGATGTGAAGTGACTGGGCTGAATGACTTGGCCTGGGGTTTATGATGGAAAAGTGTCAACACTAGGATTTGAACCCATCCATAATCCTGGCTACCTCACACCCCTGTCTCACAGCAGCTGGGCTTCACACTGTGGTAAGTCACACTGTGGTAAGAAGTGACAAGATAGGGTCAAGCAGCTTTGAATAGTGGTTGTGGCACAGGGCTCTGCCACCTCCGCGTGTGTGAATCTGAACAGGGGACTTGCCATCAGCGGGCACTTCACGGCGCACATGGAATAGGACCCTGCCAAGCCAGGCTGGGCACAGAGCTGCGGGTGGCTGCCGTGGTCGGAGGGATAGGTAATTAAAGGATCCTTTGGGGCGAGGTCAGGACAGAGCTGGTGTCCGGAGGTTGAGTCTTCCCGGAGACCGCATAGAGGAGGCCTGGCTTGGGGAATGAGTTCAGCTGAGGATACGCGAAACCAAGGGTACTAGTGAGACCCCGGAGAGGACTGGAGCTGGGGCGGGGTGACAAAGGCTGGAAAAGGAGCCGTCCTCTCTCAGGTGGGGCCTGTCGGGCCGACACGGAGGAGGGGGCGGGGACCGCGGCGCCCAGCGGCCCCTTTAATCGGGGGCGCGCGCCCGCCGGCCCGCGCGCTCTCGCCTCGTCGCCGGCCGGAGCGGGAGCTCGAGAGGAGCCGGGGCCGGAGCGGGCGGAATGGAGCCCCCGCGCGCGCCCGCGCTGCGCCGCCTGCTGCCGCCGCTGCTGCTGCTCCTGCTGCCGCTGCCCCCCCGCGCCCGGGCCAAGTACGTGCGGGGCAACCTCAGCTCCAAGGAGGTGAGCACGCGAGCCCTCCCCTGCCGCCCCAGCCCGGGACCGCGGGAGAGGCCGCCCCGCCCCCTGCCGCCCCTCCCCGGGGTCCTGGAGCCCGCAGGGGGTGCAGGACGCCCGCGTGGAGGCCGGACCCAGGGGCTGTATCAGAGGCGTTGCGGTCAGAGCCGGATGGGAGGTGGCCAGGTTGAGTGTGTGTGTTGGGGGGGGGGGGGAAAGAGGTGGTGCTGAAGGGACAGCACTCTTCACTCCGCAGAGAGCTGGAGCTCAGCGCTCGGGGCCGGGAGGGCGGTGTGGGAGATCCCCCAGCTCGGAGGGTCTCTGGGACCACCGTAGGGTGCACGCCTGTAGATACCGGAGAATGCAGGAGGGAAGGTGGTCCGGACAGAAGGTGGCTGCCATGGGCATCTTGGCCTCCAGAGTCTTTCTCAGGGCGCCTGGGAAATGGGGAGGGGGAGGAGAGTCTGAAGGGAGGGGAAGAAACTTGGGGAGCATCTGAGGGCGAAAACCAAGGCAGCAGAAAGCCTGGACCCATGACAGCGAGTGGAAAGAATTTTGGAGGTGACCTGGTCTCTGTTGGCATTTGGAAAGCCAGGTTCCTGAGGGTAGGGAAGAAAAGTTGGGGGTCTACGGAGTTTTTGAAGGATTCAGAAGAGGGTCTGACTGCACTCCTTTGCCAGGACTGGGTGTTCCTGACAAGGTTTTGTTTCCTCTCCGATTACGGCCGATTGGACTTCCGCTTCCGTTACCCTGAGGTGAGTCTACCCCAACCATTCACCAAACCAAAGCTGGATACTTCCTTGGCCTCCCCAGGTGAGGGCTGCCCCAGCTCCCTGCACTCCCCCAGACCCCAAAACTCTGGGTCTGCAGGCCAAGTGCTGTCAGAACATCCTCCTCTATTTCGACGACCCGTCCCAGTGGCCAGCAGTGTACAAGGCCGGGGACAAGGTAAGTGCCTTGAAGAGGGCACAGGGAGAGGGAGCGGGAGGTTACAGCTGGCACTTGAGTCCAGAGTCACCCCTGTCTTGCCTTTCCCAGGACTGCCTGGCCAAGGAGTCAGTGATCAGGCCAGAGAACAACCAGGTCATCAATCTCACCACCCAGTATGCCTGGTCAGGCTGTCAGGTGCGGAACGGGGCAGGTGCTGAAGGTAGAGGACCCGGGGGCACTGAGGACAGGCGTCAGCCTTCTCCTGGCTCTCCCCCAGGTGGTGTCAGAGGAGGGAATCCGCTACCTGAGCTGCTCCAGTGGCCGCAGCTTCCGTTCCGTGCGTGAAAGGTGGTGGTACATCGCCCTCAGCAAGTGTGGGGTACGGGGCTGGGGTGGCTACCTGGGCCTTTTCCTCTTTGCCTTCTTGCTGCCCCCTACCTGCCCAGGGCCCCCCTTAGGCCTCCACACTCCCCACAGGGAGATGGGCTGCAGCTGGAGTATGAGATGGTCCTCACCAATGGCAAGTCCTTCTGGACACGGCACTTCTCTGCTGATGAGTTTGGTGAGGAGATCTTCAGGGAGTGAGAGCCAGGGTGGGAGCTCAGAGCAAGTGTCTGCCGAGGGACACACACACGCTCAATGAACCATTTCCTCCTTCCACCAAATTCTAGGGATCCTGGAGACAGATGTGACCTTTCTCCTCATCTTCATCCTCATCTTCTTCCTCTCCTGTTACTTTGGATGTGAGTCCAGCACCTGGGAGCAGGAGGAGATATGAAGGAGCAGGCCTGGGGAAATGGACTGCCTGCCCTCCACTTTGTCTGGGAACCACCTTTCCCCACTTTCTTCCTAGATTTGCTGAAAGGTCGTCAGCTGCTCCACACAACTTACAAAATGTTCATGGCTGCAGCAGGAGTGGAGGGTGAGGTCTAGTGTCCCAGCTTTTGAATTCTGAGGGAGGAGGGCTGGAGCCCAGACACATGAGTCTGGGAGCTGGGGCCTGGACCCCTGGGTCTGAGGGAGGAGGGCTGAGTTCTGGATTCCTGGGTCTGAAGGAAGAAGGATTAGAGGCCATAGACTCTTAGGTCGGTGGGAGAAGATGGTCTCAAATTCTGAAGGGGTGGAGGAGGGTTCAGACTCTTTGGATCACTGTGCTAGAGGCCAGTCAATGATGCCCCAAAGCTGTTTTCTGTCCTTTCTTCCCCCAGTCCTGAGCCTCCTGTTTTTCTGCATCTACTGGGGCCAGTATGCCACGGATGGCATTGGCAACGAGAGTGTGAAGATCCTGGGTGAGGATGGCGTGGGGCCATGCGAGGGTGGAGTTCCCTGCTCAGGTCTGGCATCTTCTCGGAGCCATCTCTGAGCCCCCCTATCTTCCCTTCCCAGCCAAACTGCTCTTCTCCTCCAGCTTCCTCATCTTCCTGCTCATGCTCATCCTTCTGGGGAAGGGATTCACGGTGACACGGTGCCCGGGCAGGGAGTGCTTGTGGGGTGGCCGGGTTAGGGAGTAGGCAGGAGGGGCGAGGTGGGGGTGGCTCTCCCTCCTCCCTGACAGCCCCGACTCCTGCTGTCTCCCCTCATGGCCTGTCGCCAGGGGCCGAATCAGCCACTCGGGTTCCGTGAAGCTGTCCGTGTACATGACCCTGTACACCCTCACCCACGTGGCACTGCTCATCTACGAGGCCGAGGTGAGCCCCCCACGGCCCCTTCCCCGGCGGGCTCCTCCTCCCTCACCTGTCTGCTGCCCTTCCCCACACAGCATCCCCTGGGCTCACTCTCTCCCACTCTGCAATTCCCGCCTTCCCATCTGTCTCTGAGTAATTTCTTCCCTTTTCATCCTATCTGAATAGTTTTCTTCCTCTTCCCACCGTTTCCCCTTGTCATTGAAGCTCCATGTAAGAGTTCAGGAGTCACACAGACCTGGATTCTACTCTGGTCACCCTAGCTGGCTGACTCCGGGTGATACCGCCCCCCCGGGGGGGCTGGTTTCCTCTGCTGAAAGTTCGGAGGATCTTACCTACCCCAGGGGCTCCCCTGAAGTTTGTATCACCTTGGTGGCTTTGGCCAAAGGGCTTCCCTCTTAGTCTCAGTTTCCTCCTCAGCGAAATGGGGTGACAGTAACGCCTCCCTCATTGAGTTGATGCTAATGGAAAAGCTCACATATGGTAGGTGTTCAGCCCCACACTGGGCCCATGGTAGCTGATGTGGTCTCTTCCTGTCTTACCCTCTTTCTTTCCCTCTATATGTTTCTCTCTCCATCCCTGACCCCCTTGCTGCTTCTGTCCTGACCCAGTAACTCTGCTCCCTGGCTTCCCAGGGGTGGGGTCTGGGGCAGGAGGCCAGGGCTATGATACACCCTCTCCCATGGGTCTAGTTCTTTGACCCAGGCCAGGTGCTCTACACGTATGAGTCTCCAGCCGGCTATGGGCTCATCGGGCTACAGGTGGCGGCCTACGTGTGGTTCTGCTATGCTGTGCTCATCTCCCTGCGCCACTTCCCTGAAAAGCAGCCTTTTTACGTGCCCTTCTTTGCTGCCTACACCCTCTGGTGAGCAGTGGTGGGCCCTCCACCTGTCTTTGCTCCCCAACTCAGACCCTCCTCGGTAAGGAAGACGGACTTTCAAATCAGGTAGTTTGTCGCCTGGAATCTGCCACTTCCTTATTTCATGACCTGGAAACAATTACTCTCCCAAAGTAAAAAAAATATGAAAGTAAGAAAAATCACTTTTGAGCTGGGCATGGTGGCACGTGCTGAGACAGGAAGATCGCAGGCTTGTGAGCCTTCTGCAACTTAGTGAGACCCTGTTTCAAAAGAATAAAAAAAAAAAATATATATATATATATATATATATAAACAAACAAGGGATATAGCTTGGAGGTAGAATGCCCTGGGTTCCATCTCTAGTACCGCAAAGGAAAAAAAGAAAATGACTTTTGGGCTGGCAATGTAACTCAGTGGTAAAGCACTTACCTAGCATTCATGGGGCCCTGGGTTCGATCCCCAGTGCTGCAAACAAAAAGTTTCATGGAAGGTGCCTCAGATTGCTTATCCACAAAACAAAGTGGTTAAGCCGTGTGTGGTGGCACACGCTTGTAATCCCCCTTCTTGGGTGCTGAGAGAGGAGGATCACACAGGTTCAAATCCAGCCTCAGCTATTTGGTGAGGCTCTTAGCAACTTAGTGAGACCCTGTTTCCATATAAAATATTAAAAAAAAATGGGTCTGGGAGTATAGCCCCGGAGGTAGAAAGCCCCTGGGTTCCACCCCCAGTAACATAAAAAAAAAAAAAAAAAGACAAGGTTGTTAGCAGTCTCTTTTACAAAGGATTATCTTAAGCATGTACATAGGGCAATATATGAGGGCTGTCTAGCACATAGTAAATGTTCACTAAGTACTCATAGTTAGCCAGGTGTGGTGGCACATGCTTGTAATCCAGGTACTTGAGAGGCTGAGAGGAAGATTGCAGGTTCAAGGCCAGCCCCAGCAACTCAGTGAGGCTCTCGGCAACTTAGTGAGATTCTGTTTCCAAATAAAAAATGTAAAATAGGTCTGGGGGTGTAGCCTGGAGGTAGAAGGCCCCTGGGTTCCATCCCCAGTACCCCACCCCCCCACAATTCATAGTTGTTATCATTCAACAAAAAAATAAAAGCCGGGCGTGGTGGCGCATGGTTGTAATCCCAGCTTTCGGGAGGCTGAGACTGGAGGACCGTGGTTTGCAGCCAGCCTCAGCTACTTAGTGAGGCCCTCTGCAACTTAGTGAGACCCTGTTTCAAAATAAAGAATAAAATATAGGGCAGGGGGTATAGCTCGGAAGTAGAATGCCCCTGGGGTTCCATTCTCAGACCCGCAAAAAAAAAAAAAAAAAAAAAAAAAAAAAAAAAAAAAAAGAAAGAAACAGAATAGGCAGACTCTGAGCCAGACTGCCTGGGTTCAAATCCAAGCTTATAAACTGTGACCGCAGACAAATCCATTACCTTACTCTGCCTTGGCTTTCTCACCTCTTTTTTGTTTATTTATGTTTTGCGGTACTGGGGATTGAACCCAGGGGCATTTTACCTCTGAGCTACACCCCCAGCCCTATTTTTTATTCTTTATCTTTGAAACAGGGTCTCACTCAGTTTCAGAGGGCCTCACTAAGCAGCTGAGGCTGGCCCTCAACCTATGATCCTCCCATCTCAGCCTCCCAGGTATTGGGATTACAAGTGTGTGCCACCACACCTGGCTTCCTCACCTCTTAATGGGGATGAAAACTATACCTGCTTTATAGATTCCTTGTGAAGGTTAAATGAGTTTATATATGTAAAATGCTTACAAAGAGGCTTGACAAGCAATAGGTCCTTAATTGTTATCATTTGTTAACCATTCACCAAACATCTATTGACTTCCAATGAGATGCCAGGATTTGGGGTGGGGTAAAACCGAGTTAAAGTCAACCTATTCCTTGTTCCCTAGAATTTCCAAACCAGTGGAATCCCTGTTCCCTCTCAGCCTCTGGCTGCCTAAGGCCACAGTGGCTGCCCTCCAGTTGGGACCTGCCTGGGGCCTGCGTGTGTGCATGGCAGGGGGCTGGGGGCCAGCAGTATCTCTACCCACACAGTATCTCCTGTGCAGGTTCTTTGCTGTCCCTGTCATGGCCCTGATCGCCAACTTTGGGATCCCCAAGTGGGCCCGGGAGAAGATTGTCAATGGCATTCAGCTGGGGATCCACTTGTACGCCCACGGCGTGTTCCTGGTGAGATGGGCATCCAGATGGGGGTGGGAAACTGTAGGGCGGAGCTTACATGAGGCTTCCATCCTGATCTGCCTGAACATCCTTTTCTGAGCTCTTGACCCATTTCCCACTTTGTCACTGAGAAGACACTTGCTGACAGCCTCCTGTGTCCCCAGGGCCTACCCTCTCCTACCATTCCTGTCACCTTGTGTCCTGGACTCTTCCCCCAGTCCTGCCCTCTTTCTTTATTCTCCATTCCTATTTCCATTCCTGATTCTGTGTCCCCAGACTCACATTACTGCCCTCCTGAAGCCTTTTAGCCCCCCCCCCCCCAATCTGGGGGACCTGGAGTACTGAATCTGAACAGTACTGTCCAGTCTTAAGTAACAGGGGGTCCTAGTACCTTTATGTTGGTATCTGACCTTCTTGACAACAGCCCTCATATCCATCCATCCATCCATCCATCCATCCATCCATCCATCCATCCGCCTGCTTCTTTTTTCCCCCCAGTACTGGGGATGGAATCCAGGGGCATTCTACCTCTGAGCTACACCCCCAGCCCTATTTTTTTTTTTGAAACAGTCTCACTGAGTTGCAAAGGGCCTACCCTGACAGCTGAGGCTGCCTGTGAAGAGCAGTCCTGCTGTCTCAGCTTCCCAAATGCTGGGATTATAAGCATGCGCCACCATGCCCGGCCTTCTTCTTCTTCTTCTCTTTGGACTGGAGATTGAACCCAGAGGCATTCCAACTCCAAGTTATACTCCCTAATCCGATTTTATTTCTTATTTGGATAAAGGGTCTTACAATTGTAGAGTGCCTCACTAAGTTACCAAGTTACTGAGGCTTGGCAAGCTGTCTCAGCTTTCCAAGTATTGGGATTACAAATGTGTACCACCACACACAGCTTGCTTCTTGCAAGGAACATCCATATGCATTTATCCTTGTTTTCTTGACCCTGTATCAAATAAAGAATAAAAAAAAAATAGGGTAGTGGGTGTAGCTTGGAGGTAGAATGCCTCTGGGTTCCATCCTGAGACCCACCAAAAACAAACAAAAGAAAACCCACTTTGAGCTCTCCTCTGGAAGAACAACAAAATCTCACTGAAGGGGGCACTAGCAAGGGATATAAGCATCATAACCTTAGGCCTCTAACCTTAGGGACTCTAACCTTAGGGACCCACAATGCACCCACGTAGGGAATGTACTCAGTTGTCCAAGGAAGAGACTAGGTCTGGTTTCTCCATCTCTGAGCCTGACTTGGGTGCAGTCTCACTCACCTTCCCTGGCCAGTCCATCTTGAACCTCTATAGGAAGTTAGGGGAGAAAGAGAAGTGTTACTAGGCGAGGTACTCCATAAACCCAGCTACTTAAGAGGCTGAGGTGGGAGGTGGCCAGCCTGGGCAATTTATTGAAACTGTCTCAAAAAGAAAAGAAGCCAGCGGAGCATGGTAGACTCTTGTATTCCCAGTACTTGAGAGGCTGAGGACAGGAGGACTGAATGTTCACAGCCAGCCTCAACTACTTGGTGAGGCCCTCTGAAACTTAATTGAAACCATGTTTCAGAATAAAGAAGCAGGGCAGGTTGATGTATGCTTGTAATCCCAGTACTTGGGAGGCTGAGACAGGAGGATTGCAGGTTCATGGCCAGCCTCAGCTACTTAGTGAGACCCTCTATAACTTAGTGAGACCTTGTTTCAAAATCAAGAATAAGAAATAGGGCTGGGGGTGTAGTTGAGAGGTAGAATGTCCCTGGGTTCAATCTCCAGTTTCTCTTTCTTTCTCTCTTTCTCTCTCTCTCTCTCTCTCTCTCTCTCTCTCTCTCTCTCTCACACACACACACACACAAAAAAAAAAAAAAAAGGAAGAGAAAGGGAGATAAGAAAGAAGCTGGGTATGGTGGTTCACACCTATAATCTCAGTATTTAGGAGGCTGAGACAGGAGGATCTCTCTCAGGTTTGAGGACAGCCTCAGCAAGAAGTAAGATTCTCATTAATCTAGCAAGCCTCTGTTTCCAAATAAGATAAAATTGGGCTGGGAGTGTAGCTCAAAGGGAGAATGCCCCTGGGTTCAATCCCCAGTCCAAAAAAAAAAAAAAGCTGGGTGTGGTGGCGCAAGCTTGTAGTCCCAGCATTCAGGATGCTGAGACCGGAGGATGGCAGTTCATGGACAGCCTTAGCTACTTAGTGAGGCCCTCTGCAACTCAGACCCTGTTTCAAAAATAAAGAATAAAAAATAGGGCTGAGGGTGTAGCTCGGAGGTAGAATGTCCCTGGGTTCTATCCCTAGTACCTCAAAAAAAAAAAAAAAAAAAAAAAGTTGGGGCTGGGGCTGTAGTTCCTCTTACCAAATAGGCATTGTAATCCCTCTTGGCTGGTGAGGCTCAGGGAGTTTAATCAACATGCCTCAGATCCCACACCCGGTGAGCCACAGAGCCAAGAGGTGTGATGCAGGCTCCGAATGCCAAACACAGTGCCCGGTTATTCACCTTCAGCCAGCTCCTTCCCCCACAAGCTCAGCTGAGCTCAGTGCACCTTCATCTCTGGCATCGCCTTGCTCTCAGGTTTCACTTCCTTGTTCATGTATTGTGCATCACCTTAGGGGGCTGTGCTGGGCTTTTGGGGCATGGTGGTAAAGTCACATCAGTCCCTGTCTTCATGGTCTACCTGACTGTGGGGTGACATCCCTTCCTACAACCAATATTTCTTGAGGGCTAATACGCACCCAGTACTGCTCTAGGAGGTACAGGGAAATTCAACAGGGAAAGAATCAAGCTCCTGCCTTCACAGAGCTGACATTCTAAAGTATATTAACTGCTGGTCAATTGGACTGTGTTTATGAACATGTTCTATAATGTGTACTCTCCAATATGGTGGCCAATGAGCACTTGAATGTAGGTGGGGTGGTGTGACTGAAAAACTAAAATTGCAGTTTAAAATTTTTTTTGTGAGTGCATGGTACTGGAGATGGAACTTGGGGGCATTCTATCTCTGAGCCACACCTCTTTTCATTTTGAAACAGGGTCTTGCTGTCTCCAACCAGCAATCCTCTTGTCTTAGCCTCCGAAGTGCTGGGAGTACAGCCATTGCCCCCCGCCCCAACCCCAGTTTACTTTTTTTTTTTTTTTTTTACGGGTCTGGAGATGGAACCTTTTACCTCTGAGCTACACCCCCTGCGCTACTTTTTATTCTTTATTTTGAAACCGAGTCTCACTGAGTTACAGAGGGATTACAAGCGTGTGCCACCACTCCCGGCCCAGTTTACTTTTGGAGTGTGTGTGTTTTGCTGGATATTGAACCCAGGGGCATTCTACCTCTAAGCTATACCCCTGGCTCCATTTTATTCTTTTTTTTTTTTTTTTTTTGGGTACTGGGGATGGAACCCAGCGAGCGGCATTCTACCTTGGAGTGACACTCCCAGCTCTATTTTTTATTCTTTATTTTGAAACAGGATCTCACTGAGTTGTAAAGGGCCTAAGTAGCTGAGGCTGGCTGCAAACCGTGATCCTCCTGTCTCAGCCTCCCAAATGCTGGGATTATAACTGAGCACCACCACACCCGGCTTTTATTCTTTATTTTGAAACAGGGTCTAAGTTGTAGAGGGCCTCACAAGTTGATGAGGCTGGCCTTGAACTTGTTTTAGCCTCCCCAATACTGGGATTAGATGCCTGTGCCACCTCACCCGGCTTCTACTTTTGTTTAAATTTAAGCCCCAAGTGTCTAGTGGCTATCATACTGAACAGCACAGGACACAGATCTTAACCAGTGATACCCTAGTTATCCGGCTCAGTCATAAAAAGTGTGGAGGGGCCAGGCATGGTGGCGCATGCTTGTAATCCCCGAGTTTGGGAGGCAGAGACAGGAGGATAGCACCGGTTCAAAGACAGCAAGAGACCCTGTTTAAAAAAAAAAGAAAAAGTATAGGCCGGGCGTGGTGGCGCACGCTTGTAATCCCCGCGCTTGGGAGGCAGAGACAGGAGGATCGCGCAGGTTCGAAGCCAGCTGCGCGCGCTGGTTTAGGAGACCCTGTTTCCAAATATAAAATGTAAAAAGAGGTCTGGGAGTGTAGCCCGTAGGTAGAAGGGCTTCCAGGAACCCCAGTACCACCAAAAAAAAAAAAAAAAAAAAAAAATTATATATAATAGGTCCGGGAGTGTAGCCCAGAGGTAGAAGGGTTTCCAGGAACCCCAGTACCACACACACACAAAGGTGTGGAGGGGAAAGGTCAGAACGTGGGACACTGTGAGAGCCCAGAGGAGGCATATAATTCAGTTTGAATTGTTGCAGGGAAGCATGAGGGATGCCAAGTGGAGGGGAATCGTGTGGTGTGTGTGGGTGTGTGTCTGTGTGTATTATTGGGGATTGAACCCGGGGGCATTCTATCTTTGAGCCACCCCCCCCAGTCCTATTTTTTAAAAAAATATTTTAGCCGGGCGTGGTAGTGAACGCTTGTCATCCCCACGCTTGTGAGGCAGAGACAGGAGGATCGCGTAGGTTCGAAGCCAGCCCCGCACACTGGCTTAGGAGACCCTGTTTCCAAATAAAAATGTAAAAATAGGTCTGGGAGTGTAGCCCGAAGTTAGAAGGGCTTCCAGGAACCCCAGTATCATTACTTGCCTGCCAAGGCTGTCCTGGAACCTACCTGTGATCCATCCTCCCGTCTCAGCTTCCCAAGTACAGGGATTACAGTCGAGGGGAATCCTTAGAGGTCTCTATGGAGGACAGAGGTCTCTATCCTCGTGGTCTCTATGGAGACGACCTGGGGCCTGAACTGCGCTTTTCCACTCGCCCCAGATCATGACGAGGCCCTCGGCGGCCAACAAGAACTTCCCCTACCACGTGCGCACGTCGCAGATCGCCTCGGCCGGGGCCCCGGGGCCCGGCGGCAGCCAGCCGGCGGACAAGGCCTTTCCGCAGCACGTCTACGGCAACGTGACCTTCATCAGCGACTCGGTGCCCAACTTCACGGAGCTCTTCTCCATCCCCCCGCCCGCGTCCTCCGTAAGCCCCGCCGTCCCGGCGCCCGAGGAGCTGCTGGCGCCGCCCCTGGAGTACCTGACCCCGCTCCCGGCCCCGCCGCCGCCCCCCGCCCCCCGCGCGCGGCCCCCGGCGCCCGCGCCCGCCCTGCCCGACTGGGTGCTGGCGCTCCTGCGCACGCCCCCGCGGACGCCGCGCGCCGTGCCCCCGCCGCCCGCCTTCCGCGGCGCCCCGCCCGCGCCCGCCCGCCGCCCGCCGACGCCCCCGCTGGAGTACTGGGCCCCGCTGCCCCGGCGCGCGGCCGCCCCGGCCCGCCCCGACTGACGCGCGCGCCCGCGCCGGGGGCGGGGCCTCGGGAGGGGGCGGGCCTTCGGGGCCGCATCTGCCCCCCGAGGGCCCCGGGCGGCCTCTGACCCTCACCCCCCTCCCAGGCCGGGAAGCAGGTGGAGGAGACGGCGGCGGCGGCGGCGGCGGCGGCCCCGAGGGGCCGCGTGGTGACCACGGCCGAGCCGGGCGCGGCCTCCCCGCCCCCGCCCGCGCGGCCCCCCCAGGCTGCAGACCCGGGCTGGGACGGCCCCGCGCCCCCCTGCCGGCCGCTCGCGCCCCCGACGGCGGCGCCGCACACCGGCTTCACCGAGTACTTCAGCATGCACACGGCCGGGGGCCCCGCCCCCCCGCTCTGAGCGCCCCGCCCCGCCCCGGCCCCGCCCCCGCCCGCCCCCCCGCCCGTGCCAAACGGTCCCGCGGGAGCCGCTCTCCCCGTCCCCTCCCTCAGCCCCTGCCCCGCGTGGCGCCGGAGTCTGGCCTCCCGCTGTTCCGTGATCTCCGGCCCCCCGGCCCCCTCCGAGACCTCTGACCCCGCCCGGCTGCGGAGCCCCCGAGACGACCGCCGGGACCCTGTCGGCGACCCTCCAGGACTCCACGACCCCGAGCCACTGTTCCCGGGACGGATATTGTGCAGCTGGTCTCGACTCTGAAACCTCCCCTTGGACGTGTGACCTCGGACCCGTGCTCTGCCTGCCCCTGTCTGCATCCCGGGGCCTCCCCTTTGGGTCCCTGGCAGAAAGACTTTGACCCTTCTTGCCAAAATAAAGAGAATTCGTTTTTATCTATAACGTGGCTTCTTTTACTTTTTCTTTTTTCCTTCTTGGTGGCGCTGGGCATTGAACCCAGGAGCATTCTATTTCCGAATTGCAACCCCAGCCCTATTTCATTTTTGTTTGGAAACAGGGTCTCATTAGGTTGATGAGCGTCTCACTATTGGCTAAGGCTGTCTTCGAATCTGCGATCCTCCAGTTTTAGACTCCCGAGTATTTGGGATTACAAGCGTGCGCCACCCCTCCCGGCGTCTTCCTTTTTTTTTTTTTTTTTTTTTTTGTGGGCCTGGAGATGGAACCCAAGTGCATTCAACCTCCAAGCTACACCCCCAGCCCTATTTTTTATTCTATATTTTGGAAGAGGGTCTCACTAAGTTGCAGAGGGCCTCACTAAGTAGCTGTGACTGTCCGCGAACTGCGATCCTCCGGTCTCAGCCTCCGGAATGCTGGGATTACAAGTGTGCGCCACCACGCCCGGCTCCTCACGGTTTCTTTTACATCTTGATGGCGCTCAGCGGTGGGGTCGAACAAGAATGATTTCAGACTCAGGATTCAGTGTGATTATCTATACAATGGCATTCTGGGTCAAGAGATAAGAACCTGCATAACCTGACCTTTATATTGACCCAGGATCTAGGAGCACAGAAAATATCAGACATCTAGCAGAGCCCTAGATTGCACCGCTCCTTTATTTTTACCTTCCCTTTTCCAGGCGGAGATGGAGGCGCCCTCCAGCGGCACGTGCTTAGTTCAGCCGCCGGCCCAAAGCTTGGCTCGCTCTGATTTTGGGTCTCTCTCTTACCATTGCGCATGCGTGATTCTCTCTGCTGGGCTAGGCGAGAATCCCGGGCTGCGCATGCGGCAGGGAACAGATGGGCGGGGAGACTTCCGGAAGTCTTCCTTGGCCGAGGGGCGGGGCTGGGCGCTCTGCGGTCCTCCCAGGGCCTCTCTGACTCGCGTCTCCTGAACTTCTCGCCTCCTCCGCCGGTCCTCCCCCAGCGGCCGCTCGGCTCCCCCTCCCGGCTCTCCCAGCGGGTCTTCCCTGGGCCGCTCTGGCCCGAGCGTCCCCTAGTCTCTCTGATCTGTCCCATCCGGCTCCGGAGGGAGGTGCGGGTGGCTGAGCTAAAGGAGCGCGCCTATGGGATCCGGGCCCGAGCCCCTGAGGACAGGCTCCGCCCACGACACCCGCTCGCGCCCCGCCCCGGGCTGGAGGGGTCTCCCCGGGACCGTCCGGGCCTGGCGGGTCCCGGCCTGCACCTTTTATGGAGACTGTGGCCGGGTCGTAGAACCTTTCGCCCCTGGGGACCTCCCGGTGGATAAGGTCTGTTTTGGTCTGCAGCTGCCCGAGTCTAACGGCTGGACACAGTTTATGGGTTCGAACCTCCTATGGGGGCCCGTGTCCATAAGGGACCTCTCCGGTCCCTAGGGGTCGGATCCATCCACAACGACCCCGTATTTAAGGCCCTCCATGGATCGGTAGGGTCTGCCCCTCGGCTTCCAGAACCCGTCCACAGCGGCTGTTCCTTGGCGGGGACTGCTCCTGGACCTCCCGGGTCTACAAGGCCATGCTACGCCTATAGAGGTGGCATCTGCCGGGCTTCACGCCGGTAGAGGGTCCTCTCCGGGTCTTTAAGGCCCTTCCTGTCTCTTAAGGGGTCAGTGCAGGAGGCGGCGATGGCCTCGGGCCGGGCTCTGGGCGCGACACTGGCCCTGGCCTTGGTGGTGCTGGGGCTGCTGTCTTCCAGGGCCCTGGCTGGGGACTGCAAGGGGCAGCGGCAGGTGCTACGGGAGGCGCCAGGCTTCGTGACAGACGGTGCGGGCAACTACAGCGTCAATGGCAACTGCGAGTGGCTTATCGAGGGTGAGTGGAGCCGCGTGGGTCACTCACTCAGTCTAGTTCATTCATTGGTGCACTCAGCAGTCAGCACATTCCGGGAGCCCGGTTCTGGCCCAGGGCTTTAAAATGCTGGACACCCAGGGGTTGTGGCCAACCCGGGCCCTGTCATGGAAGGCCTGGAAGTCTGGTGGGTGAGATGCCTGCAGACGAACCAGGAGCATCGGTAAGGGGTATTCTGAGTAGTGGCTCTGAGTCCAGTCACTTTGGTTTAGAATTGAAGCTTTGACTTGGAAGCAGGTGTCTTTCTTTCTCTGAGGTTCAACTTTTCTTACCCCAAATGGGGATGACTATAGTACTCACCTCCTAGGGTTGTTAGAATTAAATTAGATCCGCTTTTTAATATGCCTGATACCTGGAACACAGTAAGCGTTCAATAAATAGTATTAGGATGACTAGTGTTGTTATGTTTAAAATATTTCAGTAAGCTGAGCATGGTGGCTCACACTTAAAATCCCAGTACCTAGGAGTCTGAGATAGGAGGAGCGCAGGTTTGTGGTCAGCCTCAGCAACTTAGTGAGGCCCTCTGCAACTTAGCGAGGCCCCGTTTCAAAATAAAGAATAAAATAGGGCTGGGGGTGTAGCTCAGAGGTAGAGGTAGAATGTCCCTGGGTTCAATCCCCAGTACAAATAAATAAATAAATAAAATAAAATAAAGTATGTCAATAAAAGCATTTCTTTCCTGTTATTCATGTGCTACACATTTTATTTGCAGCCAGGACGTAGCAGAATACCAAGACAGCCCCAGTAGTCTCAGTGACTTAGGTCTTGGAGTCCAGTGGGGGAGAAAAACACATTGACAGAGAGTGACAACCTAGCGTGGCCTGTGATGGAGGAATCCCACAGGCCTGGGAGAGCCGAGAGGAATTACTTGGCCCAGGAATGGGAGACAGCAGAGAGGCTTCCTAGAGAAGATGTCAGAGCTGAGGCCTAAGGGTCCAGAAGGACTCAGTCAGGAGGAAGAGCAGGAGCACTCCAGAAAGAGGGAACAGCCTGTACAGAGACTCCAAACCTCCATTATGGGCTCCCGGTCAATAGCAAAGAAACCCAAGAGTCAGGTGCCCAGAGAAGATAGCTGACTTCGCCTAAGGTTTAGTTGAAGGTACGTTTCTCGGGGTAAGCATGTCTACCCATCCCCAGCTCAGGACCATTCTTGCTGCAGGATGAGGATAGAATGGGGAGTGTGTGGTGAGAGGACGAATCATGCTCTGGCTTTGAAGAGGCCCAGACTGGTTGGAAATGGTGGTGTCTTCAGTGTGCTCACTGAGACAGCGCTCGGGGCTGAAGCAGAGGGAGGTGCAGGGGGCTGTGTGGGTGGGCCAAGGGGAGAGGGAGGAATGGGCTGGAAATCATAGAGGAGCCACTGAAGTTTTTTGGGTTGAAAAGGGAGGCTGCTCATCTGGTTTGGCTGCACTGCGGACTGGGAGATGAGGAGGGAGCCAGAGGCAGGGGAAGATGGGCCTTGAATGCTCACACTGAGCACTGGGCCTTTTTCTTGGGGTTGCTCAGGAACTAACCACCCATTTTGAGCAGGAGTGGGACGTGGCTCTCAGGATGAGTGGGGGCAGACTGCAGACTCGGGTGTGCTGGTCTCATAGGAGAATGAGTTCTGAACTGGAGCAGGGCCTAGGGGGATTGAGAGGCATGGAAATTGTAGGGAGATGTATGTGCAGTTTCACCAATGAGACTTGGGAATCCAGCTGGCTGACTATCAGGATGAGGGAGGCATCTGGAAGACTTCCAGGTGCCTCCCTTGATGTCCCATCTTCCCAATGCCTTTTACCTTGAAGAACCAACATCTTCCTTCATCTATTAAAAAGCAATAGGGCTGAGCCTGGCGTGGTGGCGCACGCTTGTAATCCCAGCATTTGGGAGGCTGAGACAGGAGGATTGTGGTTCGAGGACAGCCTCAGTTACTTAGTGAGGCCCTTTGCAATTCAGTGAGAACCTTTTTCAAAGTAAAGAAGAAAAATTAGGGCTGGGAGTGTAGCTTAGAGGTAGAATGCCCCTGGGTTTCATCACCAGTACCACAAAATAAAAAAAAAAAAATATATATATATATAATATATAAAACTAATATAAAAGAAGGCTGGGCATGGTGGCGCACATTTGTAATCCCTGCACTTGGGAGGTGGAGACAGGAGGATCACACAGGTTCGAAGCCAGCCTTGCTGGCTTAAGAGACCCTGTTTCCACATAAAAATTATAAAATAGGTCTGGGAGTGTAGCCTGGAGGTAGAAGGGCTTCCAGGAACCTCAGTACCACCACCACCACCAAAAAAAAAAAAAAAAAAAAAAAAAAAAAAAAATATATATATATATATATATATATATAATAAAAAGAATATATAATATATAATATATATAATAAGATATATATAATAAAAATAAAATAAAAAATAAAAAAATTTAAAAAGCATGTGCTGTAGCACATGCCTGTAATCCTAGTACCTGGAAGGCAGAGATAGGAGAATCTCAGACTTGAGGGCAGCATGTGGTTAATTTAGTAAGATGGTGTTTCAAAAAACAACTAAAGCAAGCCGGGCATGGTGGCGCATGCTTGTAATCCCAGCATCTGGGAGGCTGAGACAGGAGGATCACAAGTTTTTTGGCCAGCTTCAGTTACTTAGTGAAGCCTCTGCAACTTAGTGAGACCCTGTTTCAAAATAAAGAATAAAAAATAGAACTGGGAGTATAGCTTAGAGGTAGAATGCCTCTAAGTTCAACCCCCCAGTACCACCACCGATTAAAAGAAAGTAAATAGAACTGGGTGTGTAGCTCAGAGGTAGAAGCCCCCTAGAACCAGGTGTGGTGGTGCACACCTGTAGTCTCAATACTTGGGAGGCTGAAATAGGAGGATAGGTTCGAGGACAGTCTCAGCAACTCAGTGAGGCTCTCATCAACTTAGCAAGAACCTGTTTCCAAACAAAAAATAAATTAAGGCTAGGGATGTAGCATGGAGGTAAAATGTCCCTGGGTTCCATCCCTAGTACCACCAGCACCAACAAAAAGCCCCCTGGATGCGATCCCTAGTACTACACACGCACATATTCACAATAGGGCTCAGGCTGAAGATGTAGCTCCGTGGTAGAGCATTTGCCTAGCTTGTGCAAGGCTGTTTTCCATCCCTAGCACCCTGTGTGTGTGTGTGTTAGGGGGAAGCAACCCACCGACTTTTATACCATGGTCACACTTTATCTAGTCCCACTTCTAACATCCTCACTAGTGAGAGCATCCTGCTTTTGAGCTGGGGCAGGAGGTGGTGGTTTGGGATCAGATTTCTGTGGGAAGGTTGGGTGGAAATAGGAGACCTTGAACTTAGGGAGGAGCTTGGGAAGGCAGATGGTGAGCTGGCCTCATCTCGGCAGGCACTTGACAAAGATGTGCTTGTAATTCCAGGAACAGAGCTGTGTAGTTTGGTTGAGGCTGGTGAGATTCTGGGAGGTCTGTTTGGGTGGGGATTTGCCTGTGGTGTTCCCTGGGGGCTCTGCCAGCTTCAGCAGACTTTCTTTTGTGCATTTCTTCATTCTGTCATCCAGTATTTGCTGAGCTGTTGCTCAGTGCCAGGCCTCATGCTGAGGAGGGAATTGGGCCCAGGCTCTGGTCCTGCCCTGTGGGCCTCCCTGGGCTGCAGGGAAAGTAGACTTAAGACACAGAAGGCCCTGGTCCATAGGAATGAAGGTTATCACGGGGCTTGAGAACCCCAAAGAGGGGTTCCCAACCCAGGAAAGGTTGGGAGGGGAGGTTTACCAGCCAGAAGTGAAGCCAGGAGGGAAGGTTTACCAACCAGAAGCAAAGATGTGCTCTCCAGAGCTAGCTTATGTATAGACCTCGCCTCCCATGGAGCTGCAAGCGCTGGGGTGATATGAGATACCAGGTTAGGGAGCTGGGTTTCCTCGTAGGGTGGTGAGGAGCCATGCAGGACTTTTGAACAGAGAGACGGCAGGGTTAGATGTTAGGTTGTGAAAGTCCCTTAGGAACCCGTGTTAGGGCAAGGCTGGGGGCCAAGCCCAGGAGGAGGCAGACTCAGTGCTCCTGGTGAGAGAGGAGAAGGCTAAGGGCTGGGCACGTTACTCTATTGAGTGCTCCGGCTCTGGGCTGTCAGGGTACAGCCATTGTCTCAATGAATGTTCACACCAGCCGTGGTAGGTGGAGAGAATCATTCCTGTTTTACAGTTAAGGAAACCGAGGTTGAGAGAGCCCGTGGAACTAGCCTCTGATCACACAGCCGGAGCGAGTGGTAAATGAGCGTCTCCAGGAGCCACACGAGGGTGCCTAGTGGTCCTGCAGGCCTCCGGGCTTCCCCAGCCCGGGCTCCCCGGGGATGTCTGCAGTGGCCTCCTGGGGCCCTCTAGTGCAGGATGTGGACTGAGAGAACCTTCTGGAGCCAGGACCCAGATACGCAGATGTGCATGTGCTAGGCCCATGTAAGCACTTTATGGGCATTGTTGCCTCTCACACAGTCAGCTGGGGCTGCATCATCCGATGTTCACCTGGGCTGGGTGTCCAGGAGGTCCCTGCCAGGGCCGCTGTGGGTGGCTGTGGGTGGCTATGGGTGGCTGTGGGTGCTGGCTGTCGGGCGGAAGCTCAGCAGGGGCTGCGGGCTGAGTGTGTGGCTTCTCCAAGTGGCTGTGACATGCTCTCTTTGTAGCACGTCAGCTGTATTCTGAGAACAAGCAGTCTATAAGGCCCAGGTGAAAGATGTGAGGATTCTTGTTTCCCAGACGTTTTATCCAGAATGTTCTGCTGCCTTTACTGGTCAAGCAAGTGACTAATGGCTCTTTCCAGGATAGAGGGAACAGAGAATTAGATCTCACCTTTTTTTTTTTTTTTTTTTTTTTGGTACTGGAGATTGAACCAAAGGGTATCTGCCTCTGAATTACACCCACAACCCTATTTTATTTTATTTTTATTTTTATTTTTTGTGGTACTGGGGATGGAACCCAGGGGTATTCTACCTTCGAGCTACACCACCAGTCCTATTTTTTCTTCTTTATTATTATTTATTTATTTTGTGGTACTGGGGGTGGAACCCAGAGGCTTTTCTATCTCCGGGCTATACTCCCAGACCTATTTTATACTTTATTTGGAAACAGGGTCTCACTAAGTTGCTGTGAGCCTCACTCAGTAGCTGAGACTGGCTTCGAACCTGTGTGATCCTCCTGTCTCAGCCTCCCAAGCGCTGGAATTACAAGCATGCGCCACCACTCTCGGCTTCATTTTTATTTTTTATTATTTATTTATTTATTTTTGTGGTACTGAGGGTGGAACCCAAGGACTTTTCTACCTCCGGGCTATACTCCCAGACCTATTTTATACTTTATTTGGAAACAGGGTCTCACTAAGTTGCTGAGAGCCTCACTCAGTAGCTGAGGCTGGCTTCCAACCCATGTGATCCTCCTGTCTCAGCCTCCCAAGTGCTGGAATTACAAGCATGTGCCACCACGCCTGTCTTCTTCTTTATTTTGAAGCAAGATCCCACTGAGTTATAAAGGGCCTCACTAAGTAGCTGAGGCTGTCCTTGAACTGCGATCCTCCTGTCTCAGCCTCCCAAGCTCTGGGATTACAAGCATGCACCCCCATGCTTGGTTTTATTTTTTATTTTGAAACAGGGTCTCACAAGCCTGAGATCCTCCTGTCTCAGCCTCCTCCCAGTGCTGAAGTTACAGGTGTGCACCACCACACTCTGCTTAGTTCTCACCTGTATTATTTTATTTTTGTGGTATTGGGGGTGGGATCCAGGGAAATTCTATCTACAAGCTACACCGCTGGTACTATTTTATTCTTTTTTATCTTGAAATGAGTCTCACTAAGTTGCAGATGACCTCACTCACTAAGTAGCTGAGGCTGGCTGTGAACCTGTGATCTTCCTGTCTCAGCCTCCCAAAGTACTGGGATTACAAGCATATATTACCAGTTCTCACCTTTAGTTTTTTTTGGGGGGGGTGATACTAAGGATTGAACCCAGGGACATTTGACCTCTGTGCTAAATTCCTAGCTCTGTCTTTTACTCTTTTCTTTTCTTTTCTTTTCTTTTTTTAACAGTACCAGGTATGGAACTCAGGAATACTGTACCTCTGAACTACAACCCCAGCCCTATTTTTTTTTTTTAGTCTCTTTATTTTATTTATTTATTTATTTTTGATTATTATTATTTTTTTTTTTTTGGTGGTATTGGGGGTGGAACCCATAGTCTTTCTACTTCCGGGCTATACTCCCAGACCCATTTTATATTTTATTTGGAAACAGGGTCTCACTAAGTTGCCGAGAGCCTCACTAAGTAGCTGAGGCTGGCTTTGAACCTGCGCGATCCTCCTGTCTCAGCCTCCCAAGTGCGGGGATTATAAGTGTGCGCCACCACACCCGGCATTTATTTTATTTTTTACAGTACTGAGGATGGAACCCAGGAGCATTCTACCTCTGAGCTGCACCCCCAGCCCTATTTTTTAAATTCTTTTTTCCATTTATTTATTTATTTATTTATTTATTTATTTATTTATTTATTTATTTTTGCAGTACTGGGGTTAGGACCCAGGGGCATTCTACCTCTGAGCTACATCCCTAGCCCTATTTATTTTTATTTTATTTTTATTTTATTTATTTTTTTGGTGGTACTGGGGTTCCTGGAAGCCCTTCTACCTCCGGGCTACACTCCTAGACCTATTTTTACATTTTTTTAATTTGGAAACAGGATCTCCTAAGCCAGCGCGCTCCTTTTGTCTCTGCCTCCCAAGCGCGGGGATTACAAGCGTGTGCCACCACGCTCAGCTAGCCCTATTTTTTTATTCTTTATTTTGAAACAGGTCTTACTGAGTTGCAAAGGGCCTCACTAAGTAGCTGAGGCTGTCCCCAAACCGCGATCCTCCTGTCTCAGCTTCTCAAATGCTGGGATTACAAGTATGTGCCACCATGCTCGGCTTAGTCTCTTTATTTTGAAACAGGGTGGCACTGAGTTGTGAAGGGCTTCACTAAGTAGCTGAAGCTGTCCACAAACTGTGATCCTCAGGTCTCTGTCTCCTGGATGCTGGGATTACAAGCATGGGACACCACACCAGGTTTATTCTTTATTTAATTTTATTTTTTGGTGGTACTGGCGGGCTACACTCCCAGACCTATTTATTTTTATTTTTATTTTTATTTGGAAACAGGGTCTCTTACACCAGCACTGCTGGCTTCAAATCTGCATAATTCTCCTGTTTCCGCCTCCCAGGCGGGGTGGGGGGGTGGGGGGGGGACGGACCACACCCGGTTTATTCTTTATTTTGAAACAGAGTTTCACTAAATTGAATGGGCCCTATTAAATTTCTGAGACTGGCTGTGAACTTGAACTTGCAATTTTCCTGTATTAGCCTCCTAAGTACTGTCACCTTTAATTTGAGAAGTGAGCTGAGTGTGGTGTCACACACCTGTAATCCCAGTATTTAGACAGCTGAGACAGGAGGATGGCAGCTTCAAGGCCAGCCTCAACAATTTAGTGAGGCTCTCAGCAACTTATTGAGATTCCGTTTCCAAATAAAAAAATAAAATAGGGCTGGGGTTATAGCTCATGGGCAGAATGTCCCTGGGTTCAAACCCCAAGAAAAATATTTTTTTTTTTTTTTTTTTTTTTGTGGTCCTGGGGATAGAACCCAGAGGCTTTCTACCTTCGGGCTGCACTCCCAGACCTAGTTTCTATTTTATTTGGAAACAGGGTCTCACTAAGTTGCCGAGAGCCTCAGTAAGTAGCTGAGGCTGGCTTCGAACCTGCACAATCCTTCTGTCTCAGCCTCCCAAGTACTGGGATTACAATCACGCACCACCTCGCCTGGCTAAGAAAAACATTTTTAAAGAAGTTCCTAGAGAGCCAGGCTCTGGTGCACACTTGTAACCCTAGTACTTGGGAGGCTGAGACAGGAGGAACTACTGAGGAAGACCCTCTGCAACTTGGTGAGACCCTGTTTCAAAATAAAAAATAAAATAGGACTGGGGATATAGATTGGAGGAAGAATGCTCTTGGGTTCAATCCTCAGTACCGGAAAAAAAAAAATTGTGGTCTGAAAAGTTTCTTTTGTAGTGCCTCATGTATGCTCATGGCCTCATGTATGCTGGGCAAGTGCTCTGCCAGTGAGCCGCATTCTAGCTCTGGCCCAACAGGTGTTTGGATCAGCTACCGTATTATTATATCCCCACTTTACAGATGAGGAAATAGAGCCGGGCGGAGTAGGTGACTCTCCCAAGGTCACACAGCTAGTGGCTCTTTAGTGGAGCCAAGACTTGAGCCTGGGTAATCTAAGTCCAGAGTCTGTGCCTGTAGCCACCACAGTAAACAGAGTGAGGAGACTGTGAGTGCAGAGGGGGACTGTGATATTGCAGGAAAGTCTGGGCTGGGTGTGGTGGCATACACCTGGAATTCCAGTACTTGGGAGGCTGAGTCAGGAGAATCACAGGTTAAGAGGACAGCCTCAGCAATCTAGCAAGTCCCTGTTTCAAAATAAAACATAAAAAGGTCTGGGGGTATAGCTTGGAGGTAGGATTCTCCTGAGTTCAATTCCCAGAACTACAAAATGAATGAATGAATGAATGAATGAATGAATGAATGGTCAAGGCTTTGTTAAGGGGTGGCAATGGGATTTCCCTTGGAGTGTGTTGGGCTCTGCACAGGGAGTCCCAGGGCCTGGAGTGTCTGAGGCTCAGGTATGGATGAGGCGAATGAGGCATTGGGAAACACTATAGCCCTGTGACTGCTGGCCTGGGCTTTCCTCTCTGCACCTTGGTTTTTGCATATGAACAGTGGGGAGCTGTTCAGCCTGGTCATGGGGCTAACACTGGTTCCTTCTCTGGGCTCCTGCCCCTCTGGCTGTCACAGCTCTGACCTTTTTGGGCTGTGAGACTGGACGCCCCTCAAAGTGGACCCAGGCCTGACTTACCTTTCAGCCCCCACATCAGCCCAAGGCAGGGCTTGGTGCCTGTGGGCGGGTCGCATGGAGAGCTGGGGAAGACGGGCTCCATGTGAACCTGGTCCCTCTGCTCCCTCCCAGCCCCGAGCCCTCAGCACCGGATCCTGCTGGACTTCCTTTTCTTGGATACAGAATGCACATATGACTACCTGTTTGTGTATGATGGTGACTCCTCCCGAGGCCCGCTGCTGGCCAGTCTGAGTGGGAGCACCCGACCTCCACCCATCGAGGCTTCCTCAGGCAAGGTTAGTGGGGACCAGGCGGTGGGGCCGGAGCTGGAGGGTCTAATGGGGCATGGGGAGAGAGGGGTAAAACAGGGAAAAGGAAGAAGCCAGGAGGGACCAAGAGACTGCCAGAGGGCATCAGAGAGAAGGATGCAGAGAATGTGGAGAGAGGCCAGATGTGGTGGCCTGTGCCTGTAATCCCAGTACTTGGGAGACTGAGGCCAGAGGATTGCAGGTTTGAGGCCAGCCTCAGCAATTTAGTGAGATGATGTATCATGTTTCAAAATAAAAAGATAAAAGCCGGGCATGGTGGTGCACACTTGTAATCCTAGCATTAGGGAGGCTAAGATAGGAGGATGAGGTTTGCAGACAGCCTCAGCTACTTAGTGAGGCTCTTTGAAACTCAATGAGACCCTGTTTTTCAAAATAAAGAAGAAAAGATAGGGCTGTGGGTGTAGCTTGGAGGTAGAATGCCCCTGGGATCCATCCTCAGTACTGCAAAAAAAAAAAAAAAAAAAAGATAAAGCCGGGTGTGGTGGTGCATGCTTGTTATCCCAGTACGTAGGAAGCTGAGACAGGAGGATGGCAGGTTTGCAGCCAGCCTTGACAACTTCATGAGGTCCTCTGCAATTTAGTGAGACACAGTTTCAAAGTAAAAATTTAAAAAATAGGGCTGGGAATATAGCTCAGGGGTAGAACGCCCCTGGGTTCAATCCCCATACCACCCCCAAGATAAATAAAAAAATAAAATAGGCCTAGGCATGTGTCTCGGAGGTAGGATGCCCCTGGTTTAATCTCTGTACCAGGCGGTGGGGCCCTGGGTCCCCGCGGGGTGAGCCACCTTCTTGGTCTGGCGCCCGGAGCCCGCAACCTGCCCAGCCCCTTGTCCTGCAGATGCTGCTGCACCTCTTCAGCGATGCCAACTACAACCTGCTGGGCTTCAATGCCTCCTTCCACTTCTCCCTGTGCCCGGGGGGCTGCCAGAGCCATGGACAGTGCCAGCCCCCAGGAGTGTGTGTCTGTGAGCCGGGCTGGGGGGGCCCTGACTGCAGCCTGCAGGAGTGCGCAGCCTACTGTGGCAGCCATGGCACCTGCGCCTCGGTGAGCTGTTCCCAGCTGTGTTCCCTGGGGCCCTTGATCTGTGACCACACACACACACCACTCCCAGCTCTGAGACTGGACCTTGTGCCAGTCTGAAACTGCCCCTCCACCATAATACCCCTGCCCCCCTGCTTCCAGATCCCACCCCCACCTGTGGCTCCAGCCCTGTCCCACCTCTGCCCACAGGCCTCCCCCACTCCATTCTCAGCCACATCCCTCCCTACCCGGGAGCTCTGCCTCTGTTCTGTTGCCACCCCTGGGTCCCTCTTCCCGCCTGCTGCTTGGTGTGGCCCTCTGTCAGGACTGTCGTTCACCTCTAACCTTGCACCCGAGCCCTGCACTTGCACCTCGGCATCTGAATTGTGTTCTGAGTCCTTCCTGCCTCGTCCTTCTAGATCCTTCAGATACTCTCTCCAACCTGCCGTCTTCTGCCTGTGATTATTTTTTGATGGGCCTTTGCCTTTTCTGTTGGCATGTCTTCTTTGCTTCATTTCTGTGTCCTCTGTTTCTTTCTCTGTTCATCTATGTCTCTTTTTCTGTCTCTCTCTCTTCTGCCGCTCTGTCTCTGTTTTACCATTCTTTCCCTTCTCGTCTCTCTCTCCTTCTGCCCTGTGTCTCTGTGCCGTGATTTCTCTCTGTGTTCACTTCTTTGTTTCTGTCTTTCTCCGCAGCCCCTGGGACCATGCCGCTGCGAGCCTGGCTTTTTGGGACACGCCTGTGACCTGCACCTATGGGAGAATCAGGGGGCTGGCTGGTGGCACAATGTGAGTGCCGGGGACCCTGCCTTCTCTGCCCGTATTGGGGCAGCAGGTGCATTCCTGTCCCCACCAGGGCTGCTGGCTGTTTTTGGAGGTGAGCAGATGGGGTGAGTATGTGGGGTCTGGAGGCATGGCAACCTGTGTCCAGGGCTTGACACCATCCATCCCTGCACAGGCCAGGACCTCAACAAGGCTCTAGGTGACCTCGTTCTTTACAACTTCTCCTCCAATACGTGGGAGCGCTGGGATCTGCGTCCTGCACCGGTATGGACCCTTCTTTTGCCCTGGCTGGAGGCTTTCTGCTTTGTCAGACCCAGCCAGGGCTCCCCAGAGTGACCCTTATTGCCTGATAGTCCCCAGCCCCATACCCTGATGTAGGAACCTGCTTTTCCTTTTTTCTGCTTTTGCATTCTCTGATCCTCTGGTTTTCTTTCTTCCTTCCTTCCTTCCTTTCTTCCTTTCTTTTCTTTTCTCTCTCTCTTTTTTTTTGGTGGTACTGGAGATTGAACCCAGGTGCATTCTACCTCCAAGCTACACCCTCAGCCCTATTTTTTCTTCTTTATTTTGAAACAGAGTCTCACTAAGTTGTGGAGGGCCTCACTATGTAGCTGAGGCTGGCCGTGAACCTGCAATCCTGTCTCAGCCTCAAATACTGGGATTACAAGTGTGTGCCACCACAGCTGGTCTGAACCAAGAAGCATCATTCTACCTCTAAAAAAAAAAAAAAAAAAATACCCCCAGCCCTATTTAAAATTTTTCTTTTGAAACAGACTCTTACTAAGTTGCGAGAGTCTCACCAAGTGGCTGAGGCTGTCCTTGAACCTTCGATCCCCTTGTCTCAGCCTCCCAAGTACTGGGATTACAGGTGTGTGCCACCACGGCCAGCCCCCCAGCCCTTTTTTGTTTTGTTTTATTTTGAGCCAGAATCTCTCTAAGTTGCTCCCACTGGTCTTGACCTTGCGATCGTCCTTGATCCTCCTGCCTCAGCCTCCCTAGTAGCTGGCAGGCCGCCATGCCTGGCCTGCTCCTCTTTCTTTCCCTTTCACCCTGCATTTTACTTTGTCTCTGTTTTTGTGTCTCTTATTCTTGGGCTTTTGTTCTCTCTTGGTCTCCATCTCTCTGGATCTGTTTCTCTCTCTCAGCTTTTCTGTTACTTCTATTTCTGTCCCCCCCCCCACCCCCCGTGCTTCTCTCTCTCACTTTGTCTTCATTTGCACGTCCCCGTCTTTCTGGGCCTGTCTCTCCTTTTCTCTCTGCCTGTCTCTGTCTTTGTCTTTATCTCGCCATCTGCCTTTCTGTCTCTGGTCTCGTGTCTGGCTCTGGCTCTCTGCATGTGTCGCCATCTGCCTCCCTCTCCATCTCTGTCTCCTTGTCTCTTCCTCACAGGCGGCCCGTCACTCCCACGTGGCCGTGGCCTGGGCCGGCTCCCTGGTGCTGATGGGCGGTGAGCTGGCTGACGGCTCTCTTACCAACGATGTGTGGGCCTTTAGTCCGCTGGGCGGTGGCCACTGGGAGCTCCTGGCACAGCCTGCCTCCAGCGCCTCAGGGCCCCCTGGCCTGGCAGGTCATGCGGCTGCCCTGGTGGACGACATCTGGCTCTACGTCTCTGGTGGCCGCACCCAGCACGACCTCTTCTCTTCTGGCCTCTTCCGTTTCCGTCTCGACAGCTCCAGTGGTGGCTATTGGGAGCAGGTGGCTCCGGCAGGTGGGCGGCCCCCTGCCGCTACTGGCCACTCCATGGTGTTCCATGCTCCCTCCCGTGCCCTGCTGGTCCATGGTGGGCACCGGCCCTCCACTGCCCGGTGAGTGACCTGCCCATGACCTCTGTCCCTCAGGGCCAGACCGGCCCGACACTCCAGGAGCTTTGGTCTTTAGAGGTCTTCACCTACTAACAGGTCCCTGTGGTTCCTTAGCCCCTCCTTCTTTTCTTCCTTTACTCATTCATTTATTTAGCCTTTCATTATCTTCTCTTCTTGTATGTGTGTGTACGGTATTGGGGATTGAACCCAGGGTACTCTAGCACTA
Source organism: Muscardinus avellanarius (assembly GCF_963383645.1). Lineage (NCBI taxonomy): Eukaryota > Metazoa > Chordata > Mammalia > Rodentia > Gliridae > Muscardinus > Muscardinus avellanarius. The sequence continues at coordinate 54,984,833 of NC_137796.1, forward strand.
AGCTGAGTCCCCAGCCCCTCCCCTATTTGTGGCACTGGAGTTTCAATCCAGGGGCTTTCTCTTTTTGAGCTATACCCCAGCTCTATTTTCTGGGGATAGAACCCAGAGGCACTTGACCTCCGAGCTACACCCCCTGCCCTATTTTTTATTCTTTATTTTTGAAACAGGGTCTTACTAAGTTGCGGAGGGCCTCACTAAGTAGCTGAGGCTGTCTGCGAACCGTGATCCTCCTGTCTCAGCCTCCGAATGCTGAGATTACAAGCGTGTGCCACTACGCCCGGCTTTATTTTTTGTTTTGAGACAGGGTCTCACTAAGTTATTTCACACTGGCCTCAAACTGAAAATCTTTTGTCTCAACCTCCCAACGACTGGGATTATAGGTGTATACCATCACATCTGGCTTTCAGAGATATATATATATATATATATATATATATATATATATATATATATATTTGTGTGTGTGTGGTGGTGTTGGGGATTGAACCCAGGGACATTCTACCTCCAGGCTATACCCCAACCCTAGTTTTTATTCTTTATTTTGAAATAGAGTCTCACTAAGTTGCAGAGGGCCTTACTAAGTAGCTGAGGCTGTCCGCGAACCCAGATCCTCATATCTCAGCCTCCCAAGTGCTGGGATAACACCTGGCTTTGATCTTTAATCTTTTGGTCACTTGTCTCCCCATACTCTCATTTATCTACTCTTAATTAAGCCCCTCATTAGTGTCTAGTCCTTGTCAGATTATACAGGTAACCTAGAGATGAGTCAGGCCCGGTCCTGCCCACAGAGGGGACATAGACCTGGTTGTGTCTAGCCTCAACCCTGGGTTGAGCTCCTAAGAGGAAGGAGAGAGGCCCTTCCTGCCCTGATCCCCTGCCTTGCCTCCCCCCTATAGGTTCTCTGTGCGAGTGAACTCTACCGAGCTTTTCCACGTGGACCGACGGGTGTGGACAACCCTGAAGGGCCGGGATGGGCTTCAGGGCCCTCGGGAGAGAGCCTTCCACACGGCCAGTGTCCTGGGCAACTACATGGTAGTCTATGGTGAGGAGGTTCTCCAATTCTGCTTGCCTGCTAGGGGCCTGAGCAAGCCTCCAACTGAGGATCCCTGCATGGTGTACCCACCTCCTCGAGGCTTGCCCGCTATGCCCCTTTCTTCCTTTCTCAGGGGGAAACGTGCATACCCACTATCAGGAGGAAAAGTGCTATGAAGACGGCATCTTCTTTTATCACCTTGGCTGCCATCAGTGGGTGTCAGGGGCTGAGCTTGCCCCCCCAGGAACCCCTGAGGGTGAGTGGCCCTCTATTTCTCTGAGGCCTCCTGAGGGCCCCACCTTCCACTGCAGTGCATCTGAGCAGGAGCCGCTGTGGTTCTGGCTGAGAGAGCCAGGCATCTTGTTGGAGCAGCCTCTGGAGGCAAGCCTGAGCCTGAGACAGGACTAGGGCATTGCTACAATGGAAGGGGAGGCAGTCACGCAGCATCAGGCCTAGGCTTCAACCCAGGCCTTGCCAGTTTCTGGCTTTCCCCAGGAAACTGCCTAAGAAGCAGCAACTTTTTAGGGTTAGGGTTATTTTTTATTTTTATTTATTTAATTATTTAGTTATTTTTTGTAGTACTGGGGATGGAACCCTTCTACCTCCGAACCACATTCCCAGACCTATTTTATATTTTTATTTGTAAACGGTCTCTTAAGCCAGCGCGGCTGGCTTCAAACCTGCGCAATTCTCCTGTCTCCACCTCCCAAGCGCAGGGATTCCAAGCGTGCGCCACCACGCCTGGCTATTTTTTATTTTTTGTGGCATTGGGGATGGAACTCATGGACATTCTACCTCCGAGCTACACCCCCAGCCCTATTTTTTATTCTTTATTTTGAAACAGTACTGGAATGACAAGTGTACGCATCACACTCGGCTCCTTTCTTTTTGTATAAATTTCCTAGGTTGGGTGTGGGGGGCACATGTCTGTAATTCCAGTACTTGGGAAACTGAGACAGGAAGATCACAGGTTTAAGGAAATCAAATAGGGCTGGGAGTATAGCTCAAAGGTAGAATGCTCCTGGGTTCAATCCTAGTACCGCCAAAAACATTTTTGTTTTCTTAGCTGGGGATGGTGGTATACTCTATATGATCTCAGTTCTTGGAAGGCTGAGACGGGAGAATCACAGGTTTGAGGACAGCCTCAGAAATTTAGTGAGACTCTGTTTAAAAATAAAAAATAAGCCGGGCATGGTGGTGCACGCTTGTAATCCCCACGGAGACAGGAGGATCGTGCAGGTTTGAAGCCAGCCTTGCTGGCTTAAGAGACCCTGTTTCCAGTTAAATATAAAATAGGTCTGGGAGTGTAGCCCGGAGGTAGAAGGGTTTCCAGGAACTCCAGTACCACCGGGGGAAAAAAAATGCCGCGCATGGTGGTGCGCGCTTGTAATCGCAGCATTCGGGAGACTGAGACCAGAGGATCACGGTTCGTGGAGAGCCTCGGCTACTTAATGAGGCCCTCTGCAACTTAGTGAGACCCTGTTTCAAAATAAAGAATAAAAACTAGGGGAGAGGGTGTAGCTTGGAGGTAGAATGCCCCTGGATTCCATCCCTGGACCTGCAAAAAAGGGCCTGGGATATATCTCAGAGGTAGAATGCCCCTTGGTTCAATCCCCAGTATCACAGAAAAGGAGAAAAAAAATGACTTCTTAGCAAAGTATGGTGGCACATGATGCTGATAATCCCAGTATTTGGGACAGGAGGCTCACAGGTTTGAGGACAGCCAGGTGAGCTTTCCTAGGGCTCTCCAGTCTTCTCTACTCCTTGAAGGTGGGGTGATGGTTCCATTTATAGAGAAAAAAAACAAGACTCAGAGAAGTTGAGTCTCCTGCCTAAGGCCACACAGCTAGTAGTTGATTAGTGATTAAAACCCAAGTAAGTGGTAGACTCAGGATCTGACCCAAGTCTTTCTGACCCCAAAGATCATGCTGTGTCTGAGATATGATTTGGGCGGGGAGGATTGGAGCTCAGAGAGGTGAGAGAATTGCAGCCAGTGGAGGATGGAAAGGTTTCCTTGGATAGGTGGGGTTGAAACAGAAGTAAGAAGGCTGGGCTGAGGCTCAGCAGTCAGGGGCGCCACCGCAGGGAAGCCAGGAAGGTGGCAGTGGGGGTCTGGGGCTGATGTTCTTGGGTCTGTGTTTTCCTAGGCCGAGCAGCGCCTCCCAGTGGTCGGTACTCACATGTGGCGGCTGTGCTTGGTGGCAGTGTCCTGTTGGTGGCTGGAGGGTACAGTGGTCGGCCTCGTGGGGACTTGATGGCCTACAAGGTGCCCCCCTTCGTGTTCCAGGCGCCTGCCCTGGATGTGAGCACCCGGTTGACAGGGAGAGGGGGCTGGGGAGGAGGTGGCGTGGCTCCCGCAGGTGAGAGGAAGACTAGAGTGGGCTCCCTGGCCATTAGAGGAGGGAAGGAAGTTCTGCAGTTGAGGGAGGAGGGGACAGATGGCCCCTGGGCTGGGAGGAGAGGGATGGGGTCCTCAAGGAACTGCACAGCTGAGGTTCCCTGGGATGCCCAAAGTGCGTGAGCATCTGGGGGACAGCCCTGTGTCTGAGTACCCTCTTCTACCCTCCTGTCTCTACAGTACCACTTGGACTATTGCTCCATGTACACAGACCGCAGTGTCTGCTCCCGAGATCCTGAATGCAGTTGGTGTCAGGGGGCCTGCCAAGCTGCACCTCCTCCCGGGACCCCCTCAGGGGCTGTGAGTGACTGCCTGCCTGGACTCCCTGTTCCCTAGTACAGAGATATGCCCTGGCTTCCCTTTGCCTGAACCAAGTGGTCAAGGACTTTCCCGCAGCGGGATGGCTTGTAATCACATCTGAGATCTTCATTCCTGCCCTCCCTCACCAGCCTGATTCCCTTTTTTTTCAGTACTGGGGTTTGAGCCCTGGGCCATTCTACCTCTGAGCTACACCCCCAGCCCGAATTTATTTTTATCTTTGAAACAGGGTCTTGCCAGGTTGTCTCACTACTTGCTATAACTATCCTTGAACCTGTGACCCTCCTGTCTCAGCCTCCCAAGCACTAGGATTACAGGAGTGTGCCACTATGTCTGGCTAACTTGATCCTTTATTTTTATTTTTATTTATATTTTTATTTTTTTATTCTTTGTGGTTCCAGGCATTGAACCCAGGGGCATTCTACCTCTATTTTACTTTTTTTTTTTTTTAATTTTAAAACAAGCTCTCGCTAAGTTGCTGGGGCTGTCCTGGAAACTGCAATCCTCCTGTCTCAGCCTCCCAAGTACTGAAATTACAGATGTGTACCACCACGCCCAGCTAACCTGATCGTCTGAGTCCATAACCCTATGCCTGGATTCTCCAACCCCTGTCTTTGATCTCAGTTCCCAGATTTCACTTCCCCATGCAGTTTACTAGCCCATTCCCCCTCAGGACTGTGCATCCTCAGCCATTCCCACGTCCCTTGAGCCCCAGTGGACACTAAGCCCCGTTCCCTCCCATCCTTGCAGTGTCCAGCTGCCAGCTGCCTGGGCCTGGGCCGCCTCCTGGGGGACTGCCAGGCATGCCTTGCCTTCAGCAGCCCCACGGCCCCTCCTCGGGGTCCTGGCGCCCTGGGCTGGTGTGTGCACAATGAGAGCTGCCTCCCTCGGCCTGGTGAGTGTCCAGTGGTGGTGGTGGGAGGGGTGGCAGAGCACCGGCCACTGATTCCCAGCCCCCCACGCCCCTGTCCTCTCAGAGCAGGCCCGCTGCCGAGGGGAGCAGATCTCGGGCACCGTGGGCTGGTGGGGGCCAGCGCCTGTCTTCGTCACATCTCTGGAGGCCTGTGTCACCCAGAGCTTCCTGCCTGGCCTGCACCTGCTCACCTTCCAGCAGCCGCCCAACGCCTCCCAGCCTGACAAGGTGGGAACCACAGGCTGGGGTGTGGTGGTGATGGTCCTGGGCCCACCTGGGCATAGGGTTTGGGTATTTTCAAGTGGTTCTTGGGTTTTTTGTTTCATTTTGTTTTGGTAGGGGGTTGGGACCCAAGGCTTCATACATACTAAATAAGCACTCTGCCACTTAGCTAAGCCCCCAGCCCTAAATGGGTCCTATCACTCTGTGTTTACCCTGAAAGTCTTTATGTTCAAGGGTCCGATTTGCCTTATGGACTTGAAAAGAATATAGGTAGCTGGGTCCAGTGGTGCACTCCAGTAATCACAGATACTCAGGAGGCTGCAGTGGGAGGATAGCAAGTTTGCTACCAGCCTTGGCAACTTAGTGAGATCCTGACTTAAAATAAAAAAATAAAATGGCATGGGGGCCGGGTGTGGTGGAGCATGGCTGGAATCCCAGTCTTTGGAGGCTGAGAGGAGGATTGAAGGTTTGAGGCCAGAATCAGGCAACTTAGCAAAACTCTTAGCAACTAAGTGAGACTGTATTTTTTTTTTTTTATCTTTTTCTTTGTGGTACTAGGGATTGAACACAGGGGCATTTTGCCTCTGAGCTATACTCCCATCTCTATTTTATTTTTATTTTGTAGTACTGTGGATTGAACCCAGGGGCATTCTACTTCTGAGCTGCACCCTCAGCCCCATTTTTTATTCCTTATTTTGAAACAGGGTCTCACTAAGTTACTGAGGGCCTCACCAAGTAGCGAACCTGTGATCCTCCTGTCTCAGGCTTCCAAGTACTAGGATTACAAGCATGTGCCACCACACCCAGCTCTATCTATCTATCTATCTATCTATCTATCTATCTATCTATCTATTTATTTGTTTTGCAGTACTGGGGATGGAACCCAGGGGCATTCTATATCCAAGCTACACCCCCAGCCCTATTTTTTTTTTTTTTTTTTAACGGGCCTGGGGATGGAACCCAGGGGCATTTGACCTCCGAGCCACACCACCTGCCCTTTTTTTTTTTTTTTTTTGGTGGTACTGGGATTCCTGGAAGCCCTTCTACCTCCGGGCTACGCTCCCAGACCTATTTTATATTTTTGAAACAGGGTCTCTTACGCCAGCGTGACTGGCTTCGAACCTGCGCGATCCTCCTGTCTCCGCCTCCCAAGCGCGGGGATTACAAGCGTGCGCCACCACGCCCGGCATTTTGTTCTTTATTTTTTGAAACAGGGTCTCACTAAGTTGCAGAGGGCCTCACTAAGTAGCTGAGGCTGTCCGCGAACTGCGATCCTCTGGTCTCAGCCTCCCGAATGCTGGGATTACAAGCATGCGCCACCACCAGCCCTATTTTTTATTCTTTATTTTGAAACAGGATCTCACTGAGTTGCAAAGGGCCTCACTAAGTAGCTGAGGCTGTCCATGAACCATGATCCCAGCTTTTATTTATTTTTGAAACAGATCTTGCTAAGTTGCGGAGGGCCTCGCTAAGTAGCTGAGGCTAGCTGCGATCCTGCAATCCTCCTGTCACAGCCTCCAAGGACTGGGATTACAGGTGTGTGCCACTATGCCCTTAGATTCTGTTTCAAAATAAAAAAAAAAATAAGCTGGACATGGTGGTGCATGCCTGAAACCTCAGTATTTGGGAGGCTGAGACAGAAAGATCATCAATTTCAGGAGAGCCTCAATAACTTGGCGAGGTCCTTAACAACTTAGACCCTTTTTCAAAATAAAAAATAGGGCTGAGGGCATAGCTCAGAAATAGAACATCCCTTGGATTCAATCCCCCCACATAAAATAAAATAAAAACTGGGCATGGTAGTGCATGTCTATAACCTCCATACTTGGGAGGCTGAGACAGGAGGATTGCAGATTTGAGACCCCCCCTCAGCATCTTAGTGAAGCCTTCAGCAACCTAGTGAGAACCTGTTCAAAACAAAAAAAGAAATGAGGATGTAACTTGGAGGCAGAATGCTCCTTGGTTCAATCCCCAGTATTATAACAACCAAACCAAATAAAAATGGTAACAGCCTGGCACACTGATATGTACCTGTGATCCTAGTACTTGGGAGACTGAGAAAGGAGGATCACAGGTTGGAGACTAGCTTTAGCGACTTAGCAAGGCCCTCAGTAATTTAGTGAGAACTTTTTTTTTTTTTTTTGTGGTACTGGGGTTCCTGGAAGCCCTTCTACCTCTGGGCTACACTCCCAGACCTATTTTTACATTTTTATTTGGAAACAGGGTCTCCTAAGCCAGCGCGGCTGGCTTCGATCCTGCACGATCCTCCTGTCTCTGCCTCCCAAGCGCGGGGATTACAAGCGTGCGCCACCACGCCCGGCTAGTGAGACCTTTTGAAGTAAAAAATAAGGCTAGGAGTGTAGCTCAGAGGTCGAACGCCCCTGGGTTCAATTCCTAGTACTACAAAATAAATAAGTAAGTAAATTAAAAAAGGGGGTTGAGGCTATAGCTCAGTGGTAGAGCCCCCAGTTTGATCCCCAATACCATATACATATACTATGAAACACAACAAAATCACACAAGCAGCATAAGCCATGTACTATGCCCATCGCTTGAAATGTTAGGTTTGGGCTTGGAAGCGCTCAGGTGGGGAGTTGGGGAGGAGGATACTGAAGGCACCAGTCCTGGACTTGTAAGTTGAATTGGAGATAAGTGGGCACTTTGGGTCAAGATGGGATCTGGGACCCTGTTTCTGATGTCTGGATGTGAGTCCAGACTCTTCCCAGGGGATGATGGGCAAGCCACCTAACCTTTGCCCCACTCATTTCTCACTTGCTAAAATAGGGAAGGAGGTTGGTCGACTGGTCTTCTCTGGTTTTGATGTGGTCCGACAGGTAGGAGGAGTTGGGATTAGTCCAAAGAGGGACTCACTTATTTACCCCATCCCTGGCTGGTGCAGGTCTCGATCGTCCGCAGTACAACCATCACCCTGACACCCAGCCCAGAGACAGATGTGTCCCTGGTCTACCGTGGCTTCATTCACCCGCTGCTACCTGGAGGCCCAGGTGGGCCAGGGGCTGAGGATGTGGCTGTGTGGGCCCGGGCCCAGCGCCTCCACGTTCTGGCCCGGATGGCCCGTGGCCCCGACACAGAGAACATGGTGAGGCAGCCTTGGACATTTGGGATGTAGTTTTGGGAAATGTGGTACTAGAGGTGTGGTGCGGGGCATGCATGATGCTATGAAGGTCCCAGGGGAAGACTAGGGAGAAATAAGAAGCGAAGCGTGAGGTAGATCCTGACAGGAGGGTGAGGGCACTGGAGTCTTTAACTGTGAACAGGGTTTAAGGGATTTTGACAAAGTTGAGGAAGGTTTGAGTTCCCAAGTCAGACATCCAAGGAAGAAGTGGTTCACTGGAAAATCCAAGGAGCTCTGAGGCCTTCTTCCTAGGAGGAAGTGGGGTGCTGAGAGGACTGGGGGGGGGTCTTGAGAAAGCAGTATGAAGAATTCTGAGGCCCCTGTCTGTTGCTCACTCCTACCCAGGAGGAGGTGGGACGCTGGGTGGCTCAGCAGGAGAAGGAGACGCGGCGACTGCAGCGCCCTGGGTCTGCCCGCCTCTTCCCGCTGCCTGGGCGAGGCCACAAGTACGCGGTGGAGATCCGTGGCCAGCTCAACGGCTCTGCAGGCCCTGGGCACAGTGAGCTCACTTTGCTGTGGGATCGAACTGGTGTACCAGGTGGCAGCGTGAGTGATCAGCCCAGCCTGTGATCTGTGACCCTATCCCCATCGTGGTCCTCACTCGGGTCCCCTGAGCTCTCTGAACCCCAGGCCACAAACTAACTCCCTGAGTGCTGGCTTCTGACTCTGACTCTTGACCCCTTCTTGACCCCAGCCTCTGACCCCTGACCCTGATACGATCCCATATTCTTTTTTTTTTTTTTTGGTGGTACTGGGGTTCCTGGAAACCCTTCTACCTCCAGGCTACACTCCCAGACACCTATTTTTTTTATATTTTTATTTGGAAACAGGGTCTCTTAAGCCAGCGAGGCTGCCTTCAAACCTGCGCGATCCTCCTAACTCCGCCTCCCAAGCGCGGGGATTACAAGTGTGCGCCACCATGCCCGGCCCATTTTCTTTTAGTTTTGGTGTTGGTGCTGGGATGTAACTCAGGGCCTCGAGAATGTCAGCAAATGTTCTGCCATTGAGCACATCCCAGCCCCAGATCATGTTCTCACCCATGGCCACATCCGGCTCCTCTTGCCCTGACCCTAGCCCTCCAAATTTTGACCTCTAGTCTCTAGCTTCTTTGGGACCCTGATCCTCTTTTGTCTGTTGGGTTTTCTAAATCCTAACTTTCTCATGTGCTAAGTTCTCAACCTGGTTTCCAAACCCGTAACTCCAGTCCTTAGCTCCAAATACGACCCCACCTTAAGGTTTGACTCCAGACCTTCCTGTGGTCCCTTCCCCAGGAGATCTCCTTCTTCTTCCTGGAGCCCTACCGCTCCTCAGCCTGTGCCTCCTATTCCTCCTGCCTGGGCTGCCTGGCAGACCAGGGCTGCGGCTGGTGCCTGAGCAGTGCCACCTGCCACCTGCGCCAGGGTGGGGCCCACTGCGAGGACGACTGGGCTGGCGGGACCCTGCTGGTGCTGGTGCCTGCCCTCTGCCCACTCTGTGAGGAGCATCGAGACTGCCATGCCTGCACCCAGGTGCCCACCGTGCCACAGAGTGGGGATCCTGGGTGGAGACTTACCTAGCTCTTCCCCCAAAAAAGATGGAGGCAGCCAGAGCAGATGTCTGGGATGGCCCCCCAGGAGCTGGCATGGGCAGCCTCGGGGCTCTGGTGGGGAGCAGGAGCAGATAGCTGGGGCTGTTGTCCTGCATCTAGATGTGAGAGCCAGGTGGGATGTGGAAAGATGGGCATCTGATAGTCAGGATATGTCCTGGTGTGGGGCCAGAAAGTGCAGTTGAACCCCTTTGATCAGGGGCCTTTTCCCTCAGGCAACTAGAGTCTCTGAGATGGCCTTTAGGCCTGCTAGCTCCAGCTGTTCAAACGGTGCCAGTTCCCTTTGTCCACATCCTGTTTCTTGGGGGATTTGTTCTAGTGACTGGCAGGGAAGTCCCCAGGCTCTGGACTTTGATACCCCCACTCAGCCCCAAGTGAAAAGAGCCTTTCTCTGTCTGTCCCAACCTCACCCGTACCACTGGCAGTTGGATAGAAGTACAGGAATTTTATTGGCTCTGATTGGGTATTGTGAAAACTGGTCCAGTCAGAGGGTACCATGGTCTCTTGCCCACCTCTGGATCTGCCCTACCCAGCCCCACAGCCGGTGCTGTGGCCAAAAAAGGGTGGATGCTGGGCAGGCAGGATGCATGTGTGTCTGAGGGGAAGTGCGAAGGCAGGCCGCGGGGGAGGGCCAGGGAGGAAGGCAGCTGCACGTTGGGCAGGTGAGGGTGGGCACTGGGGTCCCAAGGGAGTGGGCTGAGCTGAGCTCTGACCAGTTGTCCAACCCCTTCCAGGATCCCTTCTGCGAATGGCATCAGAGCACCAGCCGCAAAGGGGACGCGGCGTGCAGCCGGCGGGGCCGGGGTCGGGGTGCCCTAAAGAGCCCGGAGGAGTGTCCCCCCCTCTGCAGCCAGTGAGCCAGGAGGCTACCAGGGAGCGGGTGGGTGCGCACAGGGGCGCGGGCTGGAGTGACGTGGCCCCTGCTCCCATCCCAGGCGTCTGACCTGTGAGGACTGCCTGGCCAACTCCAGCCAGTGTGCCTGGTGCCAGTCCACCCACACCTGCTTCCTGTTTGCTGCCTACCTGGCCCGGTACCCACATGGGGGCTGCCGTGGCTGGGATGACAGGTGGGTCCTGGGGTGGGGCTGAGGGAATGGAGGTGCCAGCTGACGGAGGGGCCTGGGCTCTCACACCCCTCCCCTCTGCACCCTGCAGTGTGCACTCGGAGCCCAGGTGCCGGAGTTGCGATGGCTTCCTGACCTGCCACGAGTGTTTGCAGAGCCACGAGTGTGGCTGGTGTGGCAACGAGGACAACCCCACGCTGGGGCGGTGAGCAGGGCCGGGCCGGGGGTGGGGCCTGGCCGTCCCTCCTCAGTGGCTCTAACGCCTTTTTGTCTCTCCCCTTGTCCTGTCTGTACCGTCTGCTCTTCCTTTACCTTCTTCCATCCCTGCTTTTCTCCTCTTCCCCTCCTCCTTTTCTTTTTCCTCTCACCTTTCCTTCTCTTTTCCTTCTCCTGCTCTTTATGTCTCTGTCTCCTCCTGTCACTCTTTCCCTATCTCTGGCTTCTGTGTTTATATTGCCCCCGCTCCAACTCCAGGTGCCTACAGGGGGACTTCTCGGGGCCCCTGGGTGGGGGTGACTGCTCCCTGTGGGTGGGAGAAGGCCTGGGGCTGCCTGTGGCTCTCCCTGCCCGCTGGGCTTATGCCCGCTGTCCAGATGTGGATGAGTGTCGCCTGGGCCTGGCACGGTGTCACCCACGGGCGACCTGCTTGAACACACCCCTCAGCTATGAGTGTCACTGCCAGCGTGGCTACCAGGGCGATGGCATCACGCATTGCAACCGCACGTGAGTGAGGCCTGGGTTGTCATGGAGACAGTGTTACAGGGCTGGGGCTCAAGTTGGAGGAAGCCATCGTGGTTCAGGGCTCCCTCCTATGGATCCCCAGTTAGTCTGGGTTTTTACCTTGTAGACTAGGTCCTCATTTAAGTGGCAGGTTCTCCAAGGCAACCCTAGTTACCATGGAAACAGGACACTCACCGGCTGGCCCATAGGCTTCAGCATTGCTGTGGAGATGTAGGACTCTGAGGAGGTTGAGGGTGGGTTTTCACAGTAGTGCTATATGGTTGCTATGGAGACAGATGTCACCACAGATAAGGAAGTTACCTAGGAAACTGAGTCTCCCACACAGCTCGGGACAGTGAATATAGGCAGCCCCTTGTGATGGTGGTGTGGTGGGTGGAGATGATGGGAAGGTGTTTGAGGGCTCTGGCCCTGCCTAGCCCTTCCCCCACCCCTGCCCTCAGGTGCCTGGAGGACTGTGGCCACGGAGTGTGCAGTGGACCCCCGGACTTTACCTGCGTGTGTGACGTGGGCTGGACATCAGACCTGCCCCCACCCACACCTCCCCCGGGACCCCCTCCCCCACGCTGCTCTCGAGACTGTGGTTGCAATTTTCATAGCCACTGCCGCAAGCGGGGACCCGGCTTCTGCGATGAGTGCCAGGGTGAGCAGCCCTCCCTTGTCCTGAGCCTCTTGGCACAGCCCTGGAGGGAGCCTTCTCCCTTTTTGAGGCTCCAGCTTCCTGTTCTCTAAGTGGGGTTAAGTATCCCCTTGTGCAGCTCCATGGCTCCCTACCCCATTTCCCTGTGCCTGACCCAAAGGTTGTCACTGTCTCTCTAGCAGGGCCTCAGTTTCCCTTCTTGGGGCTTACCATTTCTCCCTGGGTAGGAGCCTTGGTGTCAGTCCTTTGAAGCAGTGGTGTTGGGAGTCAGGGATCATCTAAATCAGTTGGTCTGGGCCCCTTCCTGCCCTTGTCCCTGACCCACCTGCTGGGGCCTCCACAGACTGGACGTGGGGGGAGCACTGCGAACGGTGCCGGCCTGGCAGCTTTGGCAATGCCACGGGCTCGGGCGGCTGCCGGCCGTGCCAGTGCAACGGGCACGGGGACCCACGCCGGGGCCACTGCGACAACCTCAGCGGGCTCTGCTTCTGCCAAGACCACACTGAGGGTGCCCACTGCCAGCTCTGCTCTCCAGGCTACTATGGGGACCCCCGGTGAGCCAGGGGCCAGAGGGGCTGGGAGGGTGAGCTTAGGGACACAGCGGGGTGGGCAGCACTGGTCTGATGCTGGCTTCCCTCTGTCTCCCCAGGGCCGGTGGCTCCTGCTTCCGGGAGTGTGGGGGTCGTGCCCTCCTTACCAACGTGTCCTCAGTGGCCCTGGGATCCCGCCGATTTGGGGGACTGCCGCCTACAGGTGGTGGGGCGGCAAGAGCCGGGCCTGGCCTGTCCTATTGTGTGTGGGTTGTCTCGGCTACTGAGCTGCTGCAGCCCTGCGCCCCTGGGACCCTCTGTCCCCCACTCACCCTTACCTTCTCCCCCGATAGCAGCACTCCCTGCACGGTGAGCACTGAGGGTTCAGGCGCACAAGCAGAGCCATATCCCCAACCTTGTCTGGATCCCCAGAGACCCAGATTTCAAATCCAGACTCGGTTTCTCAGACTGTCCAGCCCTTTATTGCAAGGCCTGCAGACCCTCCCATTCGCTCATTCACTTTCTGTTTCCTGAACTCCCCTCCCCCATTCTCTAGATCCTCACACTCTCCTTTCTCAGACCAGGGATGGCAAATTCTTACACTTGTATGCCAACTCTGATCGATTGGTAATGGCTACCAGAAGCTGTGTATTTAGAAAGAGGCTGAATATAAGAGTGCCTGATTGAGCCGGGCGTGGTGGCGCATGCTTGTAATCCCCGCGCTTGAGAGGCAGAGACAGGAGGATCGCGCAGGTTCGAAGCTAGCTGCGCGCGCTGGCTTAGGAGACCCTGTTTCCAAATAAAAATGTAAAAATAGGTCTGGGAGTGTAGCCCAGAGATAGAAGGGCTTCCAGGAACCCCAGTACCACAAAAAAAAAAAAAAAAAAAAAAAAAGAGTGCCTGATTGATTAGCTGCTTTGAATACAGGAGCAGACATGGTGGCCTCTCTGCTACAGTTGAGAGTCTGCCCTGGATATTTTAGTAGCCCATTTTCCAACCTCAGATTGCCCTTTCTTCCTGAAGCCTTCCTTCCAGACCCCAGAGCCCCTTTCTTTTCCTCATGGTCCCCTGACCTTTGAATGCACCCCTCCAGCTGAGCTACGTCCTGGCCTTTGATGGATTCCCACGTTTCCTGGACACTGGTGTCGTCCAGTCGGACCGGAGCCTCATAGCTGCCTTCTGCGGCCAGCGGCGGGACAGACCCCTCACTGTGCAGGCCCTGTCTGGTACGGGGGATGGGGGAAGTGGAGCCTTTGTGCTGGGCTGTATCCCTTGCCCCTGCCCTTGTCTGGTTGAGCTCAGGACTCCTTTCCAGCCCAGGACTGCCGCCAGCTGACAGTCCTTACCCAGGTGCTGCTGTTCCTCTCCAGTTCTGGGCCTCAGTTTCCTTAGTTGAGTGGAAAACATGATTTCGTGATTGGGCTGGCTCTGGAGAGAAAGGCCAAACAGGGACTGTCTTTGAGCGCACAGAATGTGGCTGGTGTGAGGCCCCTGAGCATCTCCGTAGCTTAGTGGTTCTCAACCAGGAGTGGTGTTTTGTCCCTCTGGACATTTGGCGATATCTAGAGACTTTTTTTTTGCAGAACTGGGGATGGAACCCAGGGGCATTCTACAGAGCTACACCCTCAGCCCTATTTTTTATTTTGAAACAGGGTCTCACCAAGTTTCAGAGGGCCTCACTAAGTAGCTGAGGCTGTCTGCAAACTGCAGTCCTCCTGTCTCAGCCTCCCAAATGCTGATTAGAAGTGTGTGCCACCACGCCCAGCTGTCTAGAGACAGTTCGACTGTCATGATTAGGGGTACTTACAGGAATCTAAGTGGTAGAGATGAGAGATGGGGCTGTGCATTCTACATTACACAGTGCAGTCTCTGCAACAAAGAATGAATCTGGTCCAGTGTGCGCAGTGCAGAGAGGTGGAAAACTTCTGAGTGGATGGGGATGTGCTAGAAAAGATTTGTTCTCTGGGGCAATTAAAGAACTAGAGTTGGAAATGCTTCCCATTGTGAGTCAGAGTGGCTTCAGGGCTAGAGGTGGAGACAGATGTGGTTGGCCTGCTGGAGACTGCATGAACCCCCAACCTCCACAGGAATCCCCTAGACTAAGGGGATTTTTTTGTGTGTTCAGCAAGTGTTTACAGAGCACCATGCTGAGGGGCCCTGGTTCGACACTGGGGGGCAGCAGTGAACAAGGGCTGCAGGCGCTGCCTAGGTGCAGGGACAGACTGCAAGGACAAGGCAGCTACTTAGGACTTTCTTGGGGAGTGGGGATGGAAAGCGGGAGAAGGTTTCTTTGCAGATGGTGGACTTGGCTGGAGTGGGATGCTGGAAGTGTGGGGAGTGGGACTCCTCCAGTGGGGAGTCTAGTGACATCAAGATTCCAAGTGCATAGCCGGGCGTGGTGGTACACGCTTGTAATCTCAGAATTTGGAAGACAGGAGGATCCTGGTTTGCAGACAGCCTCAGCTACTTAGGGAAGCCCTCTGCAACTCAGTGAGACCCTGTTTCAAAATAAAGAATAAAAAATAGGGCTGGGTATAGCTCAGAGGGTTTCATCCCCAGTAAACACACACACACACACACACACACACACACACACACACACACACACACACACTAGGGCTGGGGGTAGAGCTCAGAGGTAGACTGTCCCTAGGTTCCATCCCCAATACCCCCCACCCCAAAAGGAGGTAGGGCTGGGAATGTAACTTGGAGGTAAAATGCCTCTAGGTTTAATTCTCAAGACCACAAAAATAAGTAAATATTTAACATATGTAAATTGACAGGTTCTTTCTTGCCCACTTACACTGGGTTTCTCCACACCTGGGGGGTGACTGAGTGAGGCTTTGACTTGCCCCCACTGCTCTCCCCACAGGGCTGCTCGTGCTGCACTGGGAGGCCAATGGCTCTTCATCCTGGGGCTTTAACGCCTCTGTGGGCTCTGCCCGCTGTGGGTCTGGGGGCCCTGGGAGCTGCCCTGTGCCCCAGGAGTGTGTACCCCAGGATGGTGCCGCAGGTGCTGGGCTCTGCCGATGTCCCCAGGGCTGGACTGGCCCACATTGCCGCATGGCTCTGTGTCCCGAGAACTGCAACGCTCACAATGAGGCTGGAATTTGTAACCAGGTATGTTTGTGACGGACCCAGCCAGGTGGGAGGGGTGGTGATCAGGGCTCCCCTGAGCCTCCTTCTGCTGTCTCCAGAGCCTGGGTGTGTGCATCTGTGCTGAGGGCTTTGGGGGCCCTGACTGTGCCACAAAGCTGGATGGCGGGCAGCTGGTGTGGGAGACCCTCATGGACAGTCGCCTGTCAGCTGTGAGTTTGGGGCCCCCAGTTGTATTTGTCACACAGTGTGTCTCATTTGCCCACCTCTATTCCTGGGACTATACCCTAGACCGTCCACTTAGGCCTAACACTTTGTCACGGCTGTAGTCTGACCCTTGACACCCCTATTCCCTCTCCCAGGACACTGCTAGTCGCTTCCTACACCGCCTGGGGCATACTATGGTGGAGGGACCTGATGCCACCTTGTGGATGTTTGGGGGCCTGGGCCTGCCCCAGGGGCTGCTGGGAAACCTGTACAGGTGAGGCCTGCTCTGGGGAGTTGAGATGCCTGAAAGAGAGGTTACCCCACGGGCTGCTGAGATGTCTGTCATCCAAGAGTCACCTGGGGGGGTGTACACAGAAACATCTAAGGTGAGGGGCACCCCAAGGAATGCTGGGACACTCATCACATGAGATTCATTTGTAACACTGTTTGGGTGGTGCTGTCCTAGGGAATGGTAAGATGACTGTCATAGGAAGGCCACCCCAAGGAATGCTGGGGTATCAGTCAGGGAGGGTTCCCTTTATGGATGCAGGGATGACTGTGCAGTGAGGCTGCTTTTTTGCACCTTGGTCCCAGGTACTCAGTGAGTGAGCGTCGGTGGACGCAGATGCTGGCAGGAGCTGAGGATGGAGGCCCCGGCCCATCACCCCGCTCCTTCCATGCGGCTGCCTATGTGTCTGCCGGTCGGGGTGCCATGTACCTGCTGGGGGGGCTCACAGCCGGGGGTGTCGCCCGAGACTTCTGGGTTCTTAACCTCACTACCCTGCAGTGGCGGCAGGAGAAGGTGAGCATCTGTTCCCACTCGACCCCCTTCCCCATGCTGTGTCTGGCAAGGCCAGCCATTGTAGCTCCTGCAAACTTCGCCACCAGAAAAAACAGTATCCTCCCAGGGTTCCATCAAAAGCCCCCATTGAATTTTACTGGCCACGCTGGGTCATGTTGTCCCACATCAGTCCCTGGCCAAGGGCTCTGGTTGGCCAGGCTGGATCACAGCCCCACCCAGACAAGAACAGAGGAACAGGGGCTTCCCAAAGATGCATCAGCTACATGGATCTGAAAAAGTGGACAAGTTGCAGGTCGAACTGACCACCTACCTGGCAGGGCCCTGGCTGGTCGGGAGGCCAGGGTCTGACCAGCTCCGAGGAGCCCACTGCCTCTGCTGCCTCCTTAGCAGTTGAGAGGGAACAGACCATGGGGCTGAGTTCTGCTTCTCCTCACAAGGTAACGCCAACCCATGGCCCCTTGGTGACCTTGGCCCTCTGTCCTCAGGCCCCTCAGACTGTGGAGTTGCCAGCAGTTGCTGGTCACACCCTTACTGCCCGCCGAGGCCTGTCTCTGATCCTGGTAGGTGGTTACTCTCCTGAAAATGGTTTCAACCAGCAGTTGCTCGAGTACCAGCTGGCGACCGGCACCTGGGTGTCTGGAGCCCAGAGCGGGACACCCCCCACAGGTAGGCTCTCTGTCCACTCCAGTGCCCAAGTCACTGCCCACTGTGCCCTGCTACCTTCCGGTTACCCGTGACCCCACCCACATTCTCAGGTGTTTCATCTTCTCTCCCCTTCCCAGACTCTGTGATGAACTGCCCTCCTGCTGCCCAGTGTGGCCGCCACCTCCCTCCCCGTGTTCCAAGTGCCCTCAGGGCTGTCCTCTCTCTATCGGTGTCCCTGGACATTCTGTCACTGCGTCACCCATCTCCCTCCTGTGAACTTAGCACGACTGCCCGACTTTGATTACTCTTCCCTTTCCCTGAATCTCTAATTACTGTCCTTTAGGACCCAAGGAGAGAGAGGACTCCTGCCTCTGGCCTCAGGGTGCAGCGGGGTAGTGGTGTGGTCACCAAGAAGGGGAGCCCAGGAAATTGATGGTGGAGCTAGATGTCAGCTCTGCCCTGCCACTGTGTTCACTCTGCCCCCCCTCCAGGTCTTTATGGTCATTCTGCAGTCTACCATGAGGCCACCGACTCCCTCTACGTGTTTGGGGGCTTCCGCTTCCATGTGGAGCTGGCGGCCCCCTCCCCGGAGCTCTACTCCCTGCACTGTCCTGACCGCACCTGGAGCTTGCTGGCCCCTTCTCAGGGAGCAAAGGTCAGGAAAAGTGGTTCAGACAGATGCCTGTAGAGGCCGGAATGAGGTCTCCCTTCCCAGTCCCCAGGGATTGGCCCTCCTGGATCCTGCCTCCCTTTCCAGTCTCTTCTTTCTCGTCCTGATTTGGGGAAGAATCTCGGCTAGGTGGTTGGAGTCACAGATTCTGCCCCATCTCTGCCCTGGCTCTCGGAGTGGCCCTGGCAGGTTTCTTTCCCTCTCTGAGTCCCATCTATAAAAAGTAGGACCAAGGCCCCTGAGTTTCCTGCCTTACCAGGCCAAGGTGGCAGGATGTACAAAGAGACAACTGAGTGTGCTGTACACACACATTCCCAAGCCTCTCTCGGGAGGGGAGGGGAGGTGGAGAGGACCCAAGGGAGTTCACGCCCCCAGCTGAGGCTGGAGCTGGCAGGATCAATGAGGAATGTGGGTGTTCATCTCTAGGGCTCTGGGTCAAGTCCTAGGGGAGTAGCATGGGCTCCAGGAGCTCCAGGGAAGATGTCCCTGTGGGCTGCTCTGGGAGAGCTGGGAGGTTTCCCGGAGGAAGGAGGTGTGGTTTGAGGAAGGGAGGATTGGATGAGCTGGTTGGTCCCAGGAAGGGAAATTCAGGGGTGGTAGGTGAGCTAGGAGGGAGCATGTGGAACAAGGGACTGGGCTCTGATGGGCCACCTCTCCCATGTGCCTCCCCAACAGCCCCGTCCCCGACTTTTCCACGCCTCAGCCCTGCTAGGGGACACCATGGTGGTCCTCGGGGGACGCTCAGACCCCGACGAGTTCAGCAGCGATGTTCTGCTCTACCAGGTCAACTGCAATGCCTGGCTCCTGCCTGATCTCACTCGTAAGTCCTCTTTGTTCTCCCTAGGAGGTTGGGGGATGTCCAGGAGGATCGTTGTCCCTGTCTTGTAGAAGTCACTCAGGCCAGCTGGGTGCAGTGCCGCACTCCAGGAATCACAGAAACTCACGAGGCTTAGGCAGGAGGACCACAAGTTTGAGACCAGCCTCAGCAACTTAGTGAGACCCTGTCTCACAATAAAAACTAAAAAGGGACGCCGGGAGTGGTGGTGCACGCTTGTAATCCCCACGCTTGGGAGGCGGAGACAGGATTGCGCAGGTTCGAAGCCAGCTGTGCTGGCTTAAGAGACCCTGTTTCCAAATTAAAAAAAGTATAAAAAATAGGTCTGGGAGTGTAGCCCAGAGGGGTAGAAGGGCTTCCAGGAACCCCAGTACCACCAAAAAAAAAAAAAGTATAAAATAGGTCTGGGAGTGTAGCCTGGAGGGGTAGAAGGGTTTCCAGGAACCCCAGTACCACCAACAAAACAAAACTAAACTAAAACTAAAAAGGAGCTAGGAGTGGTGGTGCATGCTTCTAAACCAAATACTTGGGAGGCTGTGACAGGAGGATCTGGGTTTGCAGCCAGCCTCAGCAACTTGTGAGGCCCTTCATAACTTAGGCCCTGTTTCAAAATAAAAAACAAAATAGGGCTGGGGTACTGCTCAGAGGTAAAATGCTCCTGGGTTCAATTCCCAGTACCACAAACAGAAAACTAAAAAGGGCTAGTGGGTAGCTCAGAGGTAAGAGCACCCCTGGGTTCAATCCCCACTACAACAACAACAACAAAAAATCAGGCCTCTTGGACCCATCAGCAAAGTACTCATCCCTCCATGTTATTCTAAAGACCATGAAGATGCCTCCCTTTTTTCCTTTCCTTTCTTTTCTTTTCTTTTTCCTTCCTTCCTTCCTTCCTTCCTTCCTTCCTTCCTTCCTTCCTTCCTTCTTTCCATGCTGGGGATTGAACCCAGGGGCATCTACCTCCGAGCTATTCCCCTAGCCCTATTTTTTATTCTTTATTTTGAAACAGTCTCACTAAGTTGCAAAGGGCTTTACTAAGTAGCTGAGGCTGTCCGCGAACTGTCTCAGCCTCCCAAATTCTGGGATTACAATGCCCAGCACAGTTTACAATATTAAAAAAAAATACATATTTATTTATTTTGCAGCCCTGGGAATTGAATCCAGGGGCCTTCTACCTCCAAGCTACACTCCCAAGCCCTGTTTTTTATTCTTTATTTTGAAACAGGGTCTCACTAAGTGGCTGGCCGCAAACCTGTGATCCTTCTGTCTCAGCCTCCTGAGTACTGGGATTACAAGCGTGGGCCATCACACCTGGCTCTTTACAGTGTTGTAGGACCACCACCTCCATCTGGTTCCAAAATATTTGTCTCTGTTCTTGTTCCCTTTCTGCTTCTTTTTTCTCTGTTTCTCTCTCCCTCTCTTGCTGTTGGATTCTCCTGCCTGTCTGTCTTTGTCTATCTCCTTCTGTCCCTTCCCTCCTTTGACTCTGTCTGTGTCCTCTCTGGGTGTCCCTCCTGACCAGCCTCTTTGTATGGGTTCCCCCTCACCATGTCTTCTGTTTTCTCTGAATACCCCATTTTTCCTCAGGCTCAGCCTCTGTGGGGCCCCCAATGGAGGAGTCTGTGGCCCATGCAGTGGCAGCAGTGGGGAGCCGCCTCTACATCTCTGGGGGCTTCGGAGGTGTGGCCCTGGGCCGGCTGCTGGCGCTCGCCCTGCCCCTGGACCCTTGCCGCCTGCTGCCCTCACTCGAAGCTTGTAATCAATCTGGGGCCTGCACCTGGTGCCATGGGGCCTGCCTGTCTGGGGACCAGGCCCACAGGTAAGCTGACGACTGGCAGCCCATTGCAGGCTGCACCGGTGCCCTCTGAGGGAGGCGCTGCCCTAGGCCAGGCTGGGGAGGGGGCTCTGGAATGTACCATCTGGTTCAGGGCAGAGGCTTACGCTAGGAACTGAGGTGAAGCGCCACAGGGAGGGGCAGCCTGGGCGGCTCCAGCGGGGAGGCTTACCTGTAGGTTAGAACCTCATTATGGACGAGCTGGATCTAAACTGGGCCCTAAATGACCAGTGGATTTAGACCAGCAAATCTAAAAATGGGGTGTGCTTGACATATTTGGGAAATGATCTATATTGAGGGACAGTAAGACTAGCCAGGGTGGTTGGGATTGGCTTACAAATGGCATTCACTGCCTGGCTAATACACTGGGCCATGTCCAGTTCTAGAGTCTCCTCCCCTGCTGTTTGGGAACCAAGACATCCCAGGAAACCAAGAGGTTCCTGGGTTCCCACCAAGTCATTTATTTGGCTCATTAGATCCCTGGATTCAAGGACTGATTATCCTGAACTGATGCGAGGCTATTTGTGGGCTTCCTTTGACCGGTGACGTTTGTTATTACATCTACTACAGGCTTTTTCTTTTTCCTTTTTTGTTACTGGAGATTGAACCCAAAGGGCATTCTACCTCTGAGCTACACCCCCCAGCCCTATTTTATTATTTTATTCAGAAACAAGGTCTTACTAAGTTGCAGAGGGCCTCACTAAATTGCTGAGGCTGTCCTTGAACCTGTGATCTTTCTGTCTCAGCCTCCCAAGTACTGGGATTACAAGTGTATGTCCCAAGCCCAGCTAGGAATGTGTGTATTTTTTTTTTTTTTTTTTTTTTTTTTTTGTGTGTGTGTGTGTGTGTGTGTGTGTATGTATGGGGGGGTACTGGGGATTGAATCCTGATCTACACCCCTAGGTGCATATATATATTTAATTTTTTTGTGTGTGGTACTGGGGGTGGGACTCAGGGGCATTCTACCTGTAAGCTACATCCTCAGCCCTATTTTTAAGTCATTATTTTGAAACAGGGTCTCACTAATTTGCAAAGGGCCTTACTAAGTAGTTGCTGAGGCTGTCCTCGAACTGAGATCCTACTGTCTCAGCCTCCCAAATGCTAGAATTACAAGCGTGTGCCACCACACCTGGCTCTATATTTTTTTGTTTTGAAACAAGGTCTTGCTAGTTTCCTAAGAGTCTTGCTATACTGCTGAGGGTGTCCTAGAACCTGTGATCCTCCTGTTTTAGCCTCCAAAGTATTAGGATTATAGGTATATACCACCATTCCTGGCTTACTACAGGAATCTTTTTTTTTTGGTACTAGTGTGTGTGTGTGTGTGTGTGTGTGTGTGTGTGTGTGTGTGTGTGTTACTGGGAATGGGACTCAAGGGTATTCTACCTCTGAGCTACACCCCCTGCCCTATTTTATTATTTTATTCAGAAAAAAAGTCTTACTTAAGTTGCAGAAGGTCTCACTAAGTTGCTGAAATTTGCCTAGAATCTGAGACCCTCCTGTCTCAGCCTCCCAAGTACTGGGATTACAAGTATGCACCACCATGCCTGGCTGTACTGAGAATTGGACCCAGAGGCATCCTACCTTCTACACCCCCAAATCTATTTTATTTTATTATTTTATTTTACTTTTTGTGGTACTGAGGATGGACCCAGGGGCATTCTACCTCTGCATTATACCCTCAGTCCTATATTTTATTCTTTATTTTGAAACAAGGTCTCACTGAGTTGCAAAGGGCCTAAGTGGTAGCTGAGGCTGTCTGCGAACCGTGATCCTCCCATCTCAGCCTCCCAAATGCTGGGATTACAGTCATGCACACCACGCCCTACTTTATTTTCATTCATTTATTTATTTATGTATCTATCTATCGATCTATTGTGGTATTGGGGTTTGAACTCAGGGGCATTCTACCTCTGAGCTATACCCCCAGCCCTATTATTTATTCTTTATTTTGAAAGAGGTCTCAGTTGCAAAGGGCCTCAGTAAGTAGCTGAGGCTGTCCAGTTTCAGCCTCCCAAATGCTGGCATTACAAGTGTGCGCCACCACGTCCAGCTCTATTTGTTGTATTTTGAAACAGTTTCTCACTAGGTTACTGAGGCTGATTTTGAGCCTGTGACCTATTATCTCAGCCTCCTACATACTAGGGTTACAGGCATGTGCCACCACACCTGGTTTACTATAGGAATTATTTATGTATGTATGTATGTATGCGCATATATAAGTACTAGAGGTTGAACCCTGGGGCATTCTACCTACAAGCTACACCCCCAGCCTTTTATTTTTTTTAAATTATGAAACAGGGTCTAAGTTTTGGAAAGCCTCACTCTAAGTTACTGAGGTTGGCCATGAACCTGCAATCCTCCTGTCTTAGCCTTTTAAGTACCAGGATTACAGGCATGTGCCACCACATCTGACTCACTACAGGAATATTAATGGGTTTGATTGTGGGGTGCTTCCCTGACCTCTGGGCATAGTGGATATACCTACCACTTTTCTAAAATATGGGATGTGTGTGTGTGTGTGTGTGTGTGTGTGTGTGTGTGTGTGTGTTACTGGGAATTGAGCCCAGGAGTATTCTACTTCTGAGCCACATCCCAGCCCTATTTTATTTTATTTATTTATTTATTTGGTGGTATTGGAGTTCCTGGAAACCTTCCGGGCTACACTCCCAGATCTATTTTTTATATTTTTATTTGGAAACAGGGTCTCTTAAGCCAGCAAGGCTGGCTTCGAACCTGCGCGATCCTCCTGTCTCCGCCTCCCAAGCGTGGGGATTACAAGCGTGCGCCACCACGCCCAGTGTCCTATTTGATTTTTATTTTGAAACAGGATCTCTTTAGTTTGATGAAAATCTCACTAGTTGCTAAGGCTGTCCTTGAACCTGCGATTCTCCTGTCTCATCCTCCCAAGTACTGGGATTATATAATAAAATCTGAAAAATTCTGAAGTATATGTACCATCAAGAGCTGGGGGAAGGGATGATGGAGCTGCACCACAGGTAGAAAGCTGTGGAAGGTTTGAGCAGGAAAGGGCAAGGCAGGGCTGGGTAGACAGATCCTTGGAGCTGTTGTGAGGGATGGAGTGGCAGGGGAGGTAGCCCTCCATGCTGGCTGGGGTGAGAGGAAGAGCCCTGAATTGGCCCAGGAGCTGTAGGTTGAGGAGAAGGGATAGCCAGAGAGAAATTCAGGAAGCAGAAGGCCTCAGTGGCAGGACATTGTTTCTTTCTGGTGTCCCTGATCTGGGCGACAGGTGGAGGTGGGACCTTCCTTTACCAAGGGTTAGGGAAGACCAGAATCGGGAGGCCTATGCTGCGTCCAGCTCGGGACACGGCATGGAGGGCCTGCAGGTCCAGGTCCAAGAAGCAGAAATATGGGGCCTGGCTGGGTGTGAGTGAGCCAGGCTGGTGTCATGCCCTCTAGGTTGGGCTGCAGCAGTGCCCCCTGCTCCCCAATGCCTCGGTCCCCGGAGGAATGCCGGCGACTCCGGACCTGCAGCGAGTGCCTGGCCCGCCATCCCCGGACCCTGCAGCCTGGAGATGGAGAGGTGAATGCCCTGTGCAGGGTAGCGAGGGAGGGCCTGGGCTCTGCCTAGTCAGCGGTCCCACCCACCTTAGGGTCTCAGGAACCCCTGAACCCTTCAGCTGTGATTGGGTGGGAGAAGCTGGGTCCGGAGAAGTGCTGGGGGCCTGCAGACCCTCTGTGCCTGACTTCTCCCACCAGGCATCAGCTCCCCACTGCAAGTGGTGTACCAACTGTCCAGAGGGCGCCTGCATCGGGCGCAACGGGTCCTGCACCTCAGAGAACGACTGTCGGATCAACCAGCGAGAAGTTTTCTGGGCAGGGAACTGCTCGGAGGCCGCATGCGGAGCTGCAGACTGTGAGCAGTGCACACGGGAGGGCAAGTGCATGTGGACACGCCAGTTCAAGAGGACGGGTGAGCAGGAGGGAGTGGTTCCTGGGAGGCGAGCTTGGGGCATGAAGCCCCAGGTCTATGGGAGGAAGACGGGGTGTGGACCCCTGGGTCTGAGGGAGCAGGGCTGGGGCCTGCACCCCTGAGTCATAGGGAGGAGGAGTAGAACCTATACCCCTGGGTCTGAGGGAGGAGGACTGGGCCCTGGCCTCCAGGGTCTAAGGCAGGAGGGCTGAGAACCAGACTGGATACCAATGCCTGTGTCCCTGATGCCAGGGGAGACCCGCCGCATCCTCTCGGTGCAGCCCACCTACGACTGGACGTGCTTCAGCCACTCTCTGCTCAACGTGTCCCCGATGCCGGTGGAATCATCGCCCCCGCTGCCCTGCCCAACGCCCTGTCACCTCCTACCCAACTGCACCTCCTGCCTGGACTCCAAGGGCGCAGATGGGGGCTGGCAGCACTGTGTCTGGAGCAGCAGCCTCCAACAGGTACTGTCCCTGGCCTCTGCCCAGCCCTGACCTTCCTTCCTCCGCTGTCCCCTCTCTCCATCCCCTGGCTCCAGCCCATCATCCTCTTTCTCCCTCCTGCCACCATCGCTTCTTCCCTCCTCACTGGCTGCCCCCTGCTGCCTGGCAGCCACTCTCTGCACCTCCTTCCTGGCCTCCCCCGCCCTTGTGTCTCTGGCCTGTTCATCGTCTCCTCTCCCAGCCCTTCCCATGAGCGTCTTTCCCATGCCTCTTAATGCCATGCGATTCAACTCTCTCGTCTCCTTCCTCCTCCATCTCTTTGTCTCTCTGCATTGGAACTTTTGTAAGAAACAGACACCCTCTCAAGCTGCTTTTGTGATAGGAATTGGGGATATTCAGTGGAATCTGAGAGCAGGGAGAGCTGCTGCTCTGTCCTCTCAGGCCACCTGGCCTGCACCTCAGTGGTTCTTCACACATCTGTGTCCTTGGGTTTTTCTTGGCTTCATCATCAACACATAGGGCCTCCAGTGTGTGTGTGTGTGTGTGTGTGTGTGTGTGTGTGTGTGTGTGTGAGAGAGAGAGAGAGAGAGAGAGAGAGAGAGAGAGAGAGAGAGAGAGAGAGAGACTGGTGTCCTACTTCCCAATCACCTCCAGCCCTACTTTATTTTTATTTTGAAACAGTTGCCAAGTGTCTAGCTAAATTTCTAAGGCTGGCCTGAACCTCCTGCCAGCCTCTGTCTCAGCCTCCCAGGTACTGGGATTACAGGTGTGCACCACCATGTCTGGCTTGACACTCAGCTCCAGAGGGCACAGTCCTGCTGGTCATTGGTTAGCTCACGTTCTCAGGGAGAGGCTGCGACTCTGCTCATGAGTCAGGTGTCTAGCCTTTGACCCACTGCAGCGTGGACAGGCAGGGCCAGGAGCTCACAGTTCAAACGCGGCAGGGCAGGTGAGGACCTAGTTTGTGTTCATGTTTTGGAGGGCGACTGATGAAGCTGGGTGTGTCCATGACAGCCCCTAGACTGCCCAGCACATCATCTGTTTCTAAAAAAGTTCATTTCAAAGAAGCCTCTGCCTGGCATAATTAACTGTCTCAGTAGCAGATAGGCATTTGCCTCCACCGAACCCAGTGGGAGCAAGAAATGAGTCTGAATTACACTGATGCCCACTCCTCCTTCATACCTTGATTATGCAAGGCCCAGTGGAGACACATCTGCTCACCAGGCCGCAGCCCAGAAACTAAATGATCGGTGAAGCCACCACCCCGTCTCCTGGTAGGCAAGAGTGCAGACACACTAGATGTGAAAGCTTGCGTTTTGAGAGATGACTATAGAAATAAACCAGCGTGTTTCTTCCTGCGTGTTTCAGCCCAGCAGGGCAGGGCAGGAAGAACTGCAGGCAGCTAGGGCTAGTCACCCCCCCTAGGGAGGAGTAGCCCACTGACTAATTGGCCATGTGACCAGAAGCTCAGGCTCCAAGCTCAGCTGGGCCTGGGTTTGAATCCAGCCTTGCCACCTCCAGCTGCTTGACTTGGGGGCGAATGGCTTCCCCTCTCCTAAGCCTCAGTGAGTGTTTGGTGAAAAGGGAATCATCTCAACAGACTCCATCCCATGGGGAGGGCATACCAGTTAAATGGGAGGATCAGTTAAATGGAGCAGTGCTTGTACTCAGGAAGGACTCAGCGATGGCCAGCTGCTGCTGCTGCTACTGTAATGAGCCGTCCCCCGTTCTGCCCACAGGGAGGATTCCCTGTCACCACCTGAGACACTCCAGGAGGGTCCCTGTGAGGGATCCACAGGGGACTCTGCATGGCAGAAGGGCAGAGGCCCCCCCATGATGTTGGTCAGCAGCAGAGGTATCGCCCCTTCAAACCTGGGGTCCTTCTGATCATACAAGCCCACCCCATATTCTTGAGAATTTCATGATTTGACTTTGTGGGGACTTTGGAGACCAGAAGGCAACCCCAGGGCATGTAGCCCCCCTCCCCATCCCAAGCCTGCCAGGCTCAGATGCCCGAAGAGCCTGGCAGTTCAGGAGATAAGGGAGCAGCCAGGCAAGAGGCAGGAGGATGTGATGGGCCAGTAAATTAGAAGACACAGCCTGCTCACGGGCGCCGGACAGGACAAAGTCCATGTTCTGTGTGACCTTGAAGGACTTTTGCCAGATTTTTTTTGTGTGTGTGGGTTTGGGGATGGCCCAGGGGCATCCGACCTCCGAGCTACACCCTCTGCCCTATTTTTTATTATTTATTTTGAAACCGGGTCTCACTGAGTTGCAGAGGGCCTCACTACGTAGCTGAGGCTGTCCGCGAACCGCGATCCTCCGGTCTCCGCCTCCCGAATGCTGGGATTACAAGCGTGCGCCACCACATCTTCTGATTTCAGTGAAATCTAGCTTTGAAGTGTTGGCTTTCATGTTTAAAAGTATCACTGCACAGGTCAAACTGACAGGTGTGTGGGCCAGCCTGTTAGGATATGTTACTTGTAATGGCTTTTGACTTCAGAGCCTAGGGCAAGCAACTGACTGTTCTCCCTGGCCGGCCTCCTTTCCTCCCATCAACAGTATTGAGCACTTTCCTTGGACACTCTACTAGGCTGTGTGCTTCTGGAACTTAGGGTCACATGTCTTTTCCAGGAACATAGGAAGTACAGCCTCTAGTGTTGGGCATTATTGCATTTGCCACTAGGCAGGTCACAGTGGAACGTACTGGAGTGCTGTTTAGGATTGAGGACTCGGTGCTCTGCCCCCTCCTGAATTGTCCTGTATTCTACCTCCCAGTACACTCAGCCCTATTTTATTTTTATTATATGTGTGTGTGTGTGTGTGTGTGTGTGTGTGTGTGTGTATGTATGTGTATGTGTATGTGTATATGTATATGTATATATTATTTTGTACTGGGGATGGAATCGAGGGGCATTCTACCTTTTAGCTACACCCCCAGCCCTGTTTTTTATTCTTTATTTTTGAAACAGGGTTTCACTGGATCACAAAGGGCCTCGCTAAGTAGCTGAGGCTGTCCACAAACCGTGATCCTCCTATCTCAGCCTCCCCAGTGCTGGGATTACCGCCACCATGCTCGGCAACCTGGTTTATTTTTATTTTTGAAACAGGGTTTCACTAAGTTAATGAGAGTCTCACTACTTGCTGAGGCTGTCCTCCAAATTTTAATCCTCCTGTCTCAGCTTCCCAAGTACTGGGATTACAGGTGTGCACCACCACACCCGGCTTGAGCTTTTTTCTAAATAGGGAAAAAGAGCACATACTTTCTTACATCCTAAGGTTTGGGAGCATTAGACCCCTTGGCATGGAATCTGCCTCTGGCAGTTCCGCAAGGCACAGTTCATGGCTGGCGCAGTCCTCACCGTCTTAGGGCTCTGGCCACAGCAGTCAGGCTTTCCCTTGCAGGATTGCAATGGATGGCTTCAGTTCCTCTGCTTTTTCCTATGTGCTTTTGGGCAACCAGCCCAAATTGATCTCTCCGCTCTTCTACTTAAGGCCCATGTGGTAAATAAGAGGCTCTTACACACCAAGATAAGTTCTCAAGGGTCTGAACCTCACTGTGCACATGGTCTGGGTCCTGATTCAAAAGTAATGGCGTGTGTGTTCTGCCCAGCAGGCCTCCTCCCCCAGGACTCCTCAGCCTCCCAGCCCGGGGCAGGAAGACCCTTTTGGCCCAGCAGCCAGATCTGCAGTTGTTAACAACTGTGGCTTGTAATCCTGGTCCTGACACTCCTTTGTCTTTATCCAGAGTCATTACCTTCCTTCGGCTCTAGGAAATGAAAGGGCCCTGAGCTGAGTAGGGAAAAGGAACTTGCTATACCAAATACACTGGTACCTTTGGGACATGAGGTAGAAAGTACAGCTGAGCCTTATGAGGGGCTGGAGATGGAGCCCCGAAAACTGCCTCTCCCTTGTCTTCAGGATGTGCGCTCTCATCTCCACCTCTTTATGTACCCGCTCTTTTCTGGTCCTTCTGTGTCCTCTTCATTGGTGTCATCTGCATGTCCACATCTTCCTCTGTCCAGGTTTGCATGATTTTCCATTTCTAGGACCTCTTTGGTATGCGGGGTCCATGAAGGCCCAGGCAGTGTCCTGGGCTGATTATGCCAGGGAGGTGGGACCCGGGCAGATAGGGAGTGGTCTTGGGGCCCCACCACGTGTATTTGACCTTCTTTTCCTGTCTCTCCTCTCCACCCCGCATATCCTCTCCCCGGACAGTGTCTGAGCCCATCCTACCTGCCCCTGAGATGTATGGCCGGAGGCTGTGGGCGGCTGCTCCGGGGCCCTGAGAGCTGCTCCCTGGGCTGTGCTCAAGCGACCCAGTGTGCCCTGTGCCTGCGGCGCCCCCATTGCGGCTGGTGTGCCTGGGGGGCCCAGGATGGGGGTGGCCGCTGTATGGAGGGTGGACTCAGCGGCCCCCGTGATGGTAAGTGGGGTTAGGAGTGCGGGCCAGAGGGCTGACTGGGGTCTGGTGCAGAGAACATTGGGGTTCTGGAGGGTTGTCCCAGAGCTGGGGCTCAGAGGAAGTAGGGGTGACGGCCTGGGTGGCTGGGAGTGGGTGGTGTAGAGGCCCCCAGCTGAAGCCCTATTTCCCCGGGGCCAGGGCTGACATGTGGGCATCCTGGGGCGTCCTGGGCCTTCCTGTCATGTCCCCCCGAGGATGAGTGTGCAAACGGGCACCATGACTGCAACGAGACCCAGAACTGCCACGATCAGCCCCACGGTTACGAGTGCAGCTGCAAGACAGGCTACACCATGGACAAGTGAGGCTGTGGGTGGGCATGCGAGGGAGCCGTGGGCAGGGTGCTGCCGGGTGGAGAGTCCCTGGGAGCAGTGAGGGATGCTTCTGGAGTGGGGACGAGACGGTGGGGTGTTGATCTGGGAATAGGGAGGGTGGTGGGAAGGACAGGATGGTGAGATAGACCAAGGATGGAGGAGTTTCTCCCCCTCCCCCAGAAGAGTAGCGTGTGGGCTAGCTCCTGGAGGAGGTGGTGGGCTGGACCCTGGAGGGGAGAGTGGTGGAACGGGCTAGGGTCTCGCAACCAGTTGCTAGCGGGTAAGGCAGACTGGGTAGCTGGGAGAGGGTGGTGTAGAGGCTTTGGGACAGAGGGAAGGAGGCAGCCTAGGACCTACCTAACAGACTGGCCCTGACCCCCGCAGCGCGACAGGCCTCTGCCGCCCCGTGTGCGCCCAGGGCTGCGTGAACGGCTCCTGCGTGGAGCCTGACCACTGCCGCTGTCACTTCGGCTTTGTCGGCCGCAACTGCTCCACGGAGTGCCGCTGCAACCGCCACAGCGAGTGTGCTGGCGTGGGGGCACGCGACCACTGCCTGCTCTGCCGCAACCACACCAAGGTGGGCCCCGGGGGAGCCTGGGATCAGCGCTCTGCCGCTGAGTGAGAGCCCAGCCCTCCTGCTCAGGCAGCTTGGGCCTCATCCTGAGCTCTCACAAGCCACGAAGAGGAAAGTGATGCAGAGCGCTGGGTCCCAGGGAGTGTGCGAGACCTTGGGGATGCTGTGGTGTGGACAGAGTGGAGGCTGGGCTGGGTAGGACGGACATGCGGAACTCAGGAAGTAAGCCGCAGGCTGGGACATCCCACCAAGTACCAAGCGCTCGGTTCCCTAGCTGATTCCAACCCTCTGACCACTCTCTGCTGGGTTCCCAGGGCAGCCACTGTGAGCAGTGCCTCCCGCTGTTTGTGGGCTCAGCCATTGGGGGCGGGACGTGCCGGCCTTGCCATGCCTTCTGTCGCAGCAACAGCCATGTCTGCGTCTCCAGGAAGGAGCTTGAAATGGCCAGGAGGGAGCCAGAGAAGTATTCACTTGATCCAGAGGAGGTGAAAGAGGCTGGGCTAGGACCCCTGGTCTAGGGGAGGATAGCTAGGGATGGGCCCCTGGGTTCTGAGGGAGTGGGCTTGGTCTGGAGCCCTGGGTCTTGAGGGAGGAGGACTGGGGCTGGACCCCTGGGTCTGAGGGAGGAGGGCTGGGCCTGGAGCTCTGGGTCTGAGGGAAGAGGACTGGGCCTGGAGCCCTGGGTCTGAGGGAGGAGGGCTGGGCCTGGAGCCCTGGGTCTGAGGGAAGAGGAGGGCTGGGCCTGGAGCCCTGAGTCTGAGGGAGGAGGGCTGGGGCTGAAGCCCTGGGTCTTGAGGGAGGAGGCTGGGGCTGGAGCCCTGGGTCTGAGGGAGGAGGGCTGGGGCCTGGAGCCCTGAGTCTGAGGGAGGAGGACTGGGCCTCTATCCCAAGTGTGGAGGAGGAAAGGGCTGGTTTGTCTCTTGTGACCACCCTGACCTTCCTTGGCCAGATTGAAAACTGGGTGACCGAGGGTCCTAGTGAAGATGAAGCTGTGTGCGTGAACTGCCAGAACAACAGCTATGGGGACAAATGCGAGAGCTGCCTGCACGGCTACTTCCTCCTGGACGGGAAGTGCACCAAGTAAGGCCAGGGTCGGGACCTCACCCTGCTCACGCGGGTGGCTGTCAGTCAGGAGGAGATGGAGTCCAGGGAGCCTCCAGCCGGGCATGGGCTGGGATGAGATTACACACATGCACCACTGTGCTAGGCTCAGTGTTCCTCATTTTTTTTTTTCTTCCTTTCTGTGGCCCTGGGAATGGAACCCAGGGGCATTCTACCTCCAAGCTACACCCCCTGCCCTATTTTTTCTTTTTATTTGGGAATGGTCTCACTAGGTTGATGAGAGCCTCACTATCTCCTTAGGCTGTCTTTGAACCTGTGATCCTTTTGTCTCATCTTCTCAAGTGCTGGGATTACGAGCATGTGCCACCACGCCTGGCTTTAATGGCCGTCCTTTAAAATGTTCCCAGAACTTGAATCACTTCAGCTCGTGTTCCCACTTAACCTCTCTGTGACCTTGGGGAATTGGCTTGACCTTTGAAAGCCTCAGAGGTCATGTCATGGGAACTCCATAAACCCCATTTTCTTTTCTCTCCTCAGATGCCAGTGTAACGGACATGCAGACACCTGTAATGAGCAGGATGGGACAGGCTGCCCATGTCAAAACAACACGGAAACTGGAACATGCCAGGGCAGCTCTCCCAGTGACCGCCGAGACTGCTACAAGTACCAGGTACGGTTTGTGAGGGGAGTTCTGGGCCAGGGTAGCCACACACCCAAAGGGTAAGGGCTGGGATGAGGCCCCCAGGCCCCAGCAGGCCTGATGACATGGTTCTGAGTCTGGTTTTGAGATCCAGTTCAGCTTACTAGACTGTTCCTGAACTCTGTTCAGTTTCAGGCACTGGGTAGTGATGCTGAGGACCCAGACATGGGCCTCTCGGCTCCCTGACTGGTGCAGAGACAACCTACATTACAGATAGTCACAACTCAAAGGTTGCAAGTGCTAGAAACCCCATCTCATGGTAGCTGAAGAAAAAAAAAAGAAATCTATTTTTTTTCTGGTACTGGGGATTGAACCCGGGAGCATTACCTCCGAGCTACACCCCCAGCCCCACGTTTTATTCTTTATTTTGAAACAGGGTCTCACTAAGCTGCAGATGGCCTCACTAAGTAGCCGAGGCTGGCCAATAACCTTTGATTCTCCTATTTCAGCTTCCCAAGTACTAGGATTACAAATGTGCGCCACTACGCCTGGCTAAAAGAAATGTATTAACTCTCAAAACTGAGCTCTGGCCAGGCACAGTGACACATACTTGTAATCTCAGTACGTGGGAGGCTAAGACAGAAGGATTGTAGGTTTGAGGCCAGCCTCAGCAACTTAGACCTTCAGCAACTTAGTGAGACCCCCCCATTTCAAAATAAAAAATAAAGCCGGGCGTGGTAGCACACGCTTGTAATCCCAGCATTTGGGAGGCTGAGATGGGAAGATCATGGTTTGCGGACAGCCCCAGCTATTACTTAGTGAGGCCCTTTACAACTCAGTGAGACTCTGTTTCAAAATAAAGAATAAAAAAGAGGGCTGGGGGTGTAGCTCGGAGGTAGAATGCCCCTGGGTTCCATCCCTAGTACCGTAAAAACTAATTAATAAAATAAAATAAAATAAAAAATAAAATGGGGATGGGGTCTAGCTCAGAGGTAGAATGCCCCTGGGTTCAATCCCAGTAACAACAACAAAAACAAAACCCCACCTGCGGCCCGGGTCTACTGCTGCCTACAGGAAGGGATCCAAAGTTCGTGATGTGCCAGGCTCTTCTCAACCTCATCTTTATTTCCAGCCAGTCACTGCTTCCCAGACTCACTGCTCTTTCCATGTCTTCTTAGCAGGCTGAGCCCTTCCCAGCTCCTTGCTTTGCTCTTGTTTCCATTGCCCAGAATGCATCCTCTCTTGCCTTTTTGGCCACTCCCACTTTGAGATCCAGTATAAACATTATCTCTGTGATGTTTTTCCTGATTATTCCAGATTTTCCCCCAATTTCTTATTTCGCCGCCGCTGCCGCCGCCTCCTCCTCCTCCTCCTCCTCCTCCTCCTCCTCCTCCTCCTCCTCCTTTTCTTCTTTTTCTCTTTTCCTGGTACTGGGCCGAAACCCAGGGGCCTTCTACCCCCAGGCTACACCTCCAGGCCTATTTTTTTTTTTTTTTTTTTGGAAATGGGGTTTTGATAAGTTGCTGAGAACCTCACTAAGTTGCTGATGCTGACTTCGAACTGCCATCCTCTTGGCTTGGAACCTGCCATCCTCCTGTCTCAGCCTCCCAAGTACTGGCATTACAAGTGTGCACCACCATGCCCGGCATTTCGCCTCTTAGAACACTTAGTACAATTTTTTTTTTTTTGGTCCTGGGAATTGAACCCAGGGACATTTCTACCTGTGAGTTACTCCCCCTGTACTTTTTATTTTTTTGTTTGAAACAGGGTCTTACTAGGTTGCTGGGAGTCTTACTATACTGTTGACACTGGTCTTGGACCTATTCTAACTGCAGGATTGTTCTCTCTCAGCCTCTCAAGTAGTAGGACTACAGGCATGCACCACAACACCCTGCTTATTTATTCATTTTTTTGCCACTGGGGTTTAACTCGGTAATTCTATCTTCAAGTTACACCCCTAGCTCTTTTTAATTTTTTTTTTTTTGAAATAGGGTCTTGCTAGGTTGCTGAGAGTCTAAGGTGCTAAAATTGATCTCAAACCTATGATCCTCCTGTCTCAGCCTCCCAAGTACTGGGATCACAGACATGCACCACAATGTCCAGCTGCACTTTGTACATCATGGAAATTAAATTTGAAACTGTCTTCTTTCATGGCATAGCATCTGGTATAGAAAGTCTTTGGATACCTGCTTCTTGAATGTTTCTGATGTTAGAATGATTACCAGGTTGGCAAAATTAAGGTGTGTGTGTGGTGTGTGTGTGTGTGTGTGTGTGTGTGTGTGTGTTACTGAGAATTAAACCCAGGAGCATTTTACCTCTATACTCCCAACCCTATTTTATTTTTATTTGGAAACAGGGTCTCCCTAGTATTATTATTATTATTTTTTGGTGGTACTGGGGATGGAACCCAGGGGCTTTTCTACCTCCGGGCTATACTCCCAGATCTATTTTATACTTTATTTGGAAACAGGGTCTCACTAAGTTGCTGAGAGCCTCACTAAGTAGCTGAAGCTGGCTTCGAACCTGTGCGATCCTCCTGTCTCAGCCTCCCAAGCGCTAGGATTACAAGCGTGTGCCACCTGCCTGGCTCCTAGCATTGTTAATGAGCATCTCACTATTTGCTGAGGCTGTTCTTGAATCTACTATCCCCCTGTCTCAGCCTTCCAAGTACTGGGATTTCAAGCATATGTCACTATGCCCAGCCACCCCTAGCCCTTTTTATTTTTTGTTTTGAAACGGGGTCTTGCTAGGTCACCGAGGGTCTCAATAAGTTGCTGAGGCTCATCTCTATCCGGTGATCCTCCTGTCTCAGCCTCCCAAATACTGTGGTTACAGATCTTTGTGTGTTGTGCTCTCTTCCCCTGAAGATGCTCTAGGATTAATAGTCAGTGGGGAGTCCCTGCCTTCGAGCTGCAGTGTGCTGTGAAGACAGTGGCAACAGCATAGATGTGAAAGGCTTGTCGAGGCCCTGCAGGGGCCTTGGTGTGGAAGACAGGCTCAGAAACTTTAAATGTTCTGCCCCAGCTCGGCACCCAATTGGATTTGGAGCCTGGACAGATTTGAGTGGTTTCCACTAAGCTTCAGGGTTCTCTTGTAACAGCTATGTCATCCATCCACCCACCCACCCACCCATCCACTAGACACATATTTACTGAGCACTTACTGTCTGTCCAGCACTGTGTGAGGCACTGGGGTCTCAGGAACGATGGAGTGGGCACAGTGCTCTATCCTCAAGGGCCTACATTCTCATGGAGAAATCAGTCAACGAGCAAACTAGACACCCGGTGTTAGGCGTAAGGAGAATATCAAGGCAGGAGGGTGGGGTGCTGGGGAGTAGCAGTGGTAGATACAGCGACCCAGGAGGGCCTTGGTGAAAAGACGGCACTTAAGGGGGAAGCTAGGGAGTCAGACAAGTGGACAGGTGGGGACCGAGCCACCCAGGCAGAAGGACACCCAGGGCAGAGGCCCTGAGGCAGGAGAGTGTTTAATACCATGCTGAAGCAGCCAGGTGGGCAGCGAGCTGGCCAACCCTGTACCAGCCGCCTGTGTGGGATGGCAGCAGTCACCCGAGCGAGCCTCGGTTCCTCCTGTGGAGAGGAAGAGACTAGCTTAGTGAGGCTAAGTTTCTAGTCCAAGGCCATAATACTAGTGAGGAGGCGGAGCCAGAACTCAGCCGAGCTCCCCATCACTGTGCCCAGTGCCACAGCCCTCAGCACCAGCCGCTAGGCTCACTGGGTTTGGCACCAGGGGTGCAGTCCTGAGTGCCCACACCATGGCAGGGACCTTCTGGAGGGCTGTCATAGGAAGTGGCTGGGTACTGGTTGGCGCTGGCCATTAGGCACAAGGTGCCAGTCCTATTGGGCATACAGCCTGCTCTGAGTTCAGTCCTGATGGCCACCTCTGTCCCCACCTTCCCGCAGTGTGCCAAGTGCCGGGAGTCTTTCCACGGGAGCCCGCTGGGTGGCCAGCAGTGCTACCGCCTCATCTCGGTGGAGCAGGAGTGCTGCCTGGACCCCACCTCCCAGACCAACTGCTTCCACGAGCCCAAGCGCCGGGCACTTGGCCCTGGCCGCACCGTCCTCTTTGGAGTGCAGCCCAAGTTCACCAACGTAGACATTCGCCTGACACTGGACGTGACTTTCGGTGCTGTGGACCTCTACGTCTCCACCTCCTATGACACCTTCGTGGTCCGCGTGGCCCCTGACACCGGCGTCCACACCGTGCATATCCAGCCCCCCCCACCCCCACCCCCACCACCACCTCCCGCTGATGGCGGGTCCCGGGGGGCTGGGGATGCTGGGGGACCAGGGGCTGGGACTGGGCCGGGCACCCCAGCGGAGCCACGGGTGCGGGAAGTGTGGCCACGGGGCCTGATTACCTATGTGACGGTGACGGAGCCATCGGCGGTGCTGGTGGTCCGCAGTGTGCGGGACCGGCTGGTCATCACGTACCCACACGAGCACCACGCTCTCAAGTCCAGCCGCTTCTACCTGTTGCTGCTGGGCGTGGGAGACCCAAGCGGGCCCGGTGCCAACGGCTCAGCCGACTCGCAGGGCCTGCTCTTCTTCCGCCAGGACCAGGCCCACATCGATCTGTTCGTCTTCTTCTCTGTCTTCTTCTCCTGCTTCTTCCTCTTCCTATCGCTCTGTGTGCTCCTCTGGAAGGCCAAGCAGGCCCTGGACCAGCGGCAGGAGCAGCGCCGGCACCTGCAGGAGATGACCAAGATGGCCAGCCGTCCCTTTGCCAAGGTCACCGTCTGCTTCCCGCCTGACCCTGCTGCCCCGGCTCCCGCCTGGAAGCCACCAGGGCTCCCACCACCTACCTTCCGCCGCTCAGAGCCCTTCCTGGCACCCCTGCTGCTTACAGGGGCTGGTGGTCCCTGGGGACCCATGGGAGGGGGGTGCTGCCCACCGGCCATCCCTGCCACCACTGCCGGCCTACGGGCTGGGCCCATCACCCTTGAACCCACAGAAGATGGTATGGCTGGCGTGGCCACGCTGCTGCTCCAGCTGCCTGGTGGGCCCCACGCTCCCAACGGCGCCTGCCTAGGCTCCGCCCTGGTCACGCTGCGGCACAGGCTGCACGAGTACTGTGGAGGTGGCGGGGGTGCTGGGGGCAGCGGGCACGGGGCTGGCGCAGGCCGGAAGGGACTGCTGAGCCAGGACAATCTCACCAGCATGTCCCTCTGACCTGCCGAGGAGCTTCAGCCACAGCCACCGAGCCTCCTGATGGGGCCAGCCTGGACTGGGGACCCCTGGACACTGTCCCCTCAGAGACCACTGCTCCCTCCCCCAGGGCCCCTTCCTTCTGCATTCAGTGACTATTTATCGAGCACCTACTCTGTGCCAGGCTCTGCTGTAGGCCCAGAGCAAAACAGGAGGTGAGAGGAGGGTCCCTGACCTCACGGGACTTGGGTCCTAGTGGAGGGAGACTGTGGGTGCACACGTGGACGCACATGCTTGTGCAAGCAGGATGGGTTCTGGGCAAGGAGCCCTGAGGCCTCAGTGGGTGTCGCAGTGAGGGATGCTGGGGTAAAGTTGATGTGCATCCAGAGACGCTAGACTGAGAAGGGCAGAGGAACTGGCCATGGCAAGTTTTGGGAAGCAGCTCCGGGCAGAGGGCGCTGCAGAGGCACCGAAGAGCCCGGGATGGGAATCGGCATGTCCCGGGAAGCACCTGAAAACGGCCCACCATAGCCCAGATCAAGTGTGGGGAGATGAGGTTGGGGACAGGCAGGACCTGAGCCCAGATGAGGTTTTGGTCCTGTTCTCAGGGCAGTGGGGAGCTGTTGGGCGGTTTTGTGGAGGAGAATGACAGGACCCATGTGTATTTAGGAATGGACCAGAGGGGCCAGGAGAGGCATTGGGGACAAAGGGTAATTGTAATGGCTAGATCCGAGTGAGGTGCAGTCAGGGTTATGCAAGGTGAATGGGGGATGATGCTATGATGTCAGGGTGAGGAAGGGGATGCATTCAGGGTGACACTACTTATGGCCTGAAATGTGGGTAGGCAGTGGGGTCATTTGTTAGGATGGGGCAGATTGGGAGCTTGGAGAGATGAGTCCAGGTTTTGATGTGTTGGACATCTTTTCAGTCAGGAATACAGGAACTGCTCTGGGTATTTCAACAGAAGGAATCGAGTGCAGGGAATTGGTAGTGCAGGTGAGGGCAGAGGCTGAGGGGAAGAGGGCCAAGTGAGCAGGAGCAGGAAGGAGCTGCGGCCACCTGGGCCTCAGGACAAAGCTCAGGAGTGGCCTTACCTAACCCCAGGATCAGGGTCCCATTGGGAGGGAGCCTTTGAGGAAATGAAGCCTTTGCCTGAGATGCCCCCCGGGTGGGCAGGGGTGTCAGTGGGGGCAGGGGTGCTGAGATTGGAGAGAGGAATAGTGGGGTCATCCCCTCGCAGCTCTATTCCAATTAGTGCTGCCTTGGTGACTCTGGGGGCTCTCCTCAGGGGCTACCCCCACCTGAGCCACCTCCTTAGACTTCTGAGCTGTATCCTTGGAAAACCTCCCCTTCCCCCCCCCCCGCCCTAGCCATCTTCTTGAGCCTGGGACTCCCTCTCAAGATTTTAACCCCCAGCTGCTGTTTTGGTCCTTGGGTGGCTGGACCCTGCATCTTCCCCTTGCTGGGGTGCCCCATCAGAGGGCCCCCCACTGACATATGCATGTCAGAGGCAGCAGGGGCTATGTCCGAAGAAGAGGGGAGTGACTAATTTCAACAAATAAAAGTGTGGGGAAGACCCAGGTGTCGGAGTGCAGTCTGCACACAGGAGAGGGAGGGATGGGCCTCAGCTCCCTGGGTAAGTTGGATAAATGCCTTTACTCTGGTTTCATCTCCAAGCTGTGTGACCTGGGCCTGGCTCCTGGCTGTCCCTCATTGGTGGTGGGGGGCGGCATGGCAGGAGCTTTTGCTCCCTAGGGGGGAGAAACCAAGGGTAGATGTGGGCAGGGAGGCCTTTGACCCTTCCTTAGGCCTCTGCCACAGGGAGACTTCTGTTCTGGGCCTGAGGTAAGATGGAATAGCTCAACCCAGCTGAGTGTGGTGGCACATACCTGTAATACCAGTACTTGGGAGGCTGAGAGGAGGATCACAGGTTCAAGGACAGCCTCAGCAAGTAGTGAGACTCCTTATCAGCCTAGGGAGACCCTTTTTCCAAATAAAATCAGGCTGCGGATGTAGCTTGAAGGTAGAATGCTTCTGGGTTCCATTCCCAGTACAACACAAACACACACACACACACACACACACACACACACACACACTTCCACCCAGACAGTTATGGAAGCTGAAATAAGGCCCTAGCACAGTGAGCTTTCTCTAATTCTGGTAGACTCAAGGCCAGAGCTGAAAGCACCATGGGAGCCATTTCCTCTCATTCCTCAGGGCAAGCAAAGGCCAGAGTGGGGCAGGTAGGAGCCAGAGATCGTGTCCTCATCGGCCTTGACTCAGCGTGGGCATCTTGCTGGGAGAGTTGAAGATGCCTCCCCTGCGCAGCGCGGCCCTAAGTGCCAGTTCGTCATTTTGGTGCTCAGCCAAGGTCTCAGCCATGTGTGGGACGTAAGGGGTGAATAAGTCTCCAGTGTGGCCCATGAATAACACGGTATTTATAGACTCTGTGGGCAGTTTAAGGGATCTTTAGAGATTGGCCTGACCACGAGTTTTGCCTTTATGTGCTGACTGTAGTACCCACCCTCTGAGAAGCGACTATGAACTTGTCATTTATTAAGCACCGTATGATAGATGGTTCGCTTGGCGCATCATTGCTGTGGTTTTATATGATCATTCCAGCAACTGTATGAGGTAGGAACCATGTGACCTCCACTTTGCAGAGAAGAAACAAAGGGTCACAGACATCCTTTAGTTGTTGGTTGACAGGTGCCATTTGAACTCTGGCCCACGGATGCGTGGATCCACATGCTTAGCTGCCACGCTGTTCTGCCTCCCAGGGAAGGAGCCCCTCACTTAGTCCAGGTCCACACAACTGAGAGCTGACCCAGCATGGAGCAGGGTGTTCAGTGGGGGATTTCTGCAGGAGACAGGCAGAATGGACTGGCTGGGGAGCTGGCAAGCAGCTTTTCCTTGGGACACAGAGCCATTGACTCCTGTCATGATGTGTGTGCTGCTGTATATGTATCCCCTGCGTGTGTCCCTCTTCCCTCCACATCTGCCTCTCGGCTCTCATTTCTCCCTGGATGCACCTCAGTGTGAGAAAGCCTGTGCACAGAAGGCCAGAGGCCTGGGCTTGAGGGAAAGAAGGGAAGTCTCACAGAAGACCTACCGCTCTGGAGGCACTGCCAGGTGCGCGGCGTGAGTCTTTTGGGCATCCTAACATCACCACTGGGAGGATTAGACTCTCACTTTGCAACTGAGACAGGAGGATCACAGGTTCACAGCCAGCTTCAGCTACTTAGTGAGGCCCTCTGCAACTTAGTGAGTCCCTGTTTCAAAATAAAGAATAAAAAATAGGGCTGGGATGTAGCTCGGCAGTAGAAAGCCCCTGGGTTCTATTCCCAGTATTGCAAAAAAATTAATAATAATAATAACCCTAGGGGTGTAGCTCAGAGGTAGAATGCCCCTGGGTTCAATCCCCAGTACTATTAAAAAAAAAAAGAAAGAAAGAAAAAGATAAAGGACACATGTCAATCCCCAATACCACAAAAAGTAAACAAAACAAGATGGGTATGTTGATGCACACCTGTAATCCTAGTCTTGGGATTATAAACAAGTACCATCACACCCGGCCTGTTTTTATTAATTAATTAATTAATTTATTTATTTATTGCAGTACTGGGGCTGGAACCCAGGGGCATTCTACTTCCAAGCTACACCCCAGTCCTACTTTTTATTCTTAATTTTATTTGTGTATTTATTTATTTATTGCGGGTCTGGGGGTGGAACCCAGGAGCATTCAACCTCTGAGCTACACCCCCCTGCCCTATTTTTTATTCTTTATTTTGAAACAGGGTCTCACTGAGTTGCAGAGGGCCTCGCTAAGTAGCTGAGGCTGTCCTCGAACCGTGATCCTCCTGTCTCAGCCTCCCGAATGCTGGGATTATAAGCGTGCACCACCATGCCCGGCCAACCTGTTTTATTTTTTTATTTTGAAATAGACTCTAAGTTGCCCAGAGTCTCACTAGATTGTTGAGGCTGGCCTTGACCCCATAATCCTCTTGTCTTAGCCTGTTAAGTATTGGGTTTACAGGCATGCGTCACTATGCCTGGCTAGATGCAGTATATGGGGATTGAACCCAGGGGTGCTCTACCACTGAACTACTTTATTTATTTAATTACTGGTACTGGGGATTGGACCAAGAAGCATTCTACCTCTGAGCTATACCCCCAGCCATATTTTTATTTTTTATCTTGAATCAGGATCTCATTAAGTTGCATAGGGCCTCAAAAAGTTGTTGAGGCTGGCTGTGAACCTGTGATCCTTCTGTTTCAGCCTCCTAAGTACTGGGATTTACAAGCATGTGCCCCCATGCCTGGCCCTTTTTATTATTATTTATTTATTTATTTATTTTTGCGGGTCTGGGGATGGAACCCAGAGGCATTTGACCTCCAAGCTATACCCCCTGCTCTATTTTTTATTCTTTATTTTGAAACCGGGTCTCACTGAGTTGCAGAGGGCCTCACTAAGTAGTTGAGGCTGTCTGCGAACCGCGATCCTCCGGTCTCAGCCTCCCGAATGCTGGGATTACAAGCGTGCACCACCACGCCCATCTCCCTTTTTATTTTTTGAGACAGGATTTTGCTCAATTGCTAAAATCAGCCTCAAATGTACAATCTTCCTTTCTCAGCCTCCTGAGTAACTAGGATTACAGTCATGTGTCGTCAAGCCCAGCTTCATAGTGGCTTTTTGACATTAGGGATTACTATCCTCAGAGGACTCATAAAAGTTTATGAACTCACTATGATAATATAGCTATTAGCCAGGCATAGTGACGCATGCCTGTAATCCCAGTACTTGAGAGGCGAAGACCGGAGGATTAGAGTCAAGGCCAGCCTCAGCAATTTAGTCAGACTCTGGGCAACTTACTGAGACTCTATTTCAAAGTAAAAAAATAAAACAGGCTGGGTGTGATGGTGCATGTTTGTAACCCTGGTACTTGGGAGGCTGAGACAGGAGGATCAAGGTTTACAGCCAGCTTCAGCTTCTTAGTGAGGCCCTCCACAACTTAGTGAGACCCTGATTTTTTTTTTCAGTACTAAAGATTGAATCCAGGGGCATATTACCTCTGAGCTACATCCCCAGCCCAATTTTATTCTTTATTTTGAAATAAGGTCTCACTAAACTGCAGAGGGCTTTACCTAGTAGCTGAAACTAGCTGAGAACTCCTGTCTCAGTCTCTCCTCTCAAGTACTAGAATTAAAAGCATGTACCATCAGGCCCAGAGTGAGACCCTGTTTCAAAATAAAGAACAAAAAATAAGGAGACAGCTGGGCATGGTGGTGCACATTTGTAATCCCAACATTCAGGAGGCTGAGACAGGAAGATCGCAGTTTGCAGACAGCTGCCGCTACTTAGGCCCTTTGCAACTCAGTGAGACCCTGTTTCAAACTAAAGAAGAAGAAATAGGGGTAGGGGTGTAGCTTGGAGGTAGGATGCCCCTGGGTTCCATCCCCAGTACCGCAAAAAAAAAAAAAAAAAAATTAAAAATAGCCCTGGGGCCAGGCATGGTGGCAAATGCTTGTAATCCCAGCATTTGGAAGGCTGAGACAAGAGGATTGCAGTTCACAGACAGCCTCAGGTACTTAGTAAGACCTTGTTTTAAAATAAAGAATAGCCGGGCATGGTGGCGCATGCTTGTAATCCCCGCTCTTGGGAGGCGGAGACAGGAGGATCGTACAGGTTCGAAGCCAGCCACGCTGGCTTAAGAGACCCTGTTTCAAAAAAAAAAAAAGTATAAAATAGGTCTGGGAGTGTAGCCCAGAGGAAAAAGGGTTTCCAGGAATCCCAGTACCACCAAAAATAAAATAAAATAAAGAATAAAAAATTGGGCTGGAAGCTGGGCATGGTGGCGCACGCTTGTAATCCCTGCGCTTGGGAGGCTCAGACAGGAGGATCGCACAGGTTCGAAGCCAGCCTCAGCTACTTAGTGAGGCTCTCAGCAGCTTAGTGAGACCCTGTTTCCAAATAAAATATAAAATAGGAAATATAAAATAGGTCTGGGAGTATAGCCCGGAGGTAGAAAGCCTCTGGGTTCTACCCCCAGTACCACACACACACACACACACACACACACACACACACACACACAAAATTGGGCTGGAGGTGTAGCTCGGAGATAGAATGCCCCTGGGTTCCATCCCCAGTACAGGAAAAAAAAAAAACGGATCCCAGCTCTATATAATTTTGAGACCTGAAAATTTCTCTAATCTGCTACTTGCTTTTGTTGTAAATGTTACCAGGCAAAGCTCCTTCTACTTGCCGTACGATGGAAGCCAATTAGTCAAGAGGCA
Source organism: Muscardinus avellanarius (assembly GCF_963383645.1). Classification (NCBI taxonomy): domain Eukaryota; kingdom Metazoa; phylum Chordata; class Mammalia; order Rodentia; family Gliridae; genus Muscardinus; species Muscardinus avellanarius. Next base: position 55,028,390 of record NC_137796.1, read on the forward strand.
AGGTAGTAGTGGAGAAAGGGCTTTATTACAATGAGCTATTTGATCAGGAGATGGGTGGGTAGTCTCAAAGGACCATCTTGGAAAGAAGCTAATTTAGGAGCAGTTCTCACAGGAGATGGTGATCCCTCTAGTGGTGCCTTCTGGCTGTGGAATGTTTGTGGCCAGATGATGCACATCTGGTCCTAAGTCCAGTTGCAAGATGTTTTTCAGTTCTAAAGATCTCAAGGAAAAACTGGTTTTATGTGCAGTTCCTGATAGATTACACGTGATACATATTACATTAGAGGGGTGGCTGCCCAGAGACCCTGTTACTGATCACCAAACTCACCACAATGCAGAAGGTATACTTGCCGAGTGTGGTGGTGCAGGCTTGTAATCCCAGCATTTGGGAGGCTGAGACAGGAGGATATGGATTCATGGCCAGCCTCAGCTTACTTAGGCCCTTTGCAACTCAGTGAGACCCTGTTTCAAAATAAAAAATAAAAAATTGGGGCTGAGAGTGTAGCTTGGAGTTAGAATGCCCCCTGGGTTCCACCCCCAGTACCGAAAAAAAAAAAAAAAAAGAAAAGAAGAAAAGAAGAAAGAAGGTATACTACCTAGTGAGGCGGTACACGTCTGTAATACCAGCTACTTGGGACTTGGGAGGCTGAGGCAGGATTGCATGTTTGAGGCCTGCCAGGGCCACTTAATGAGACCCTGTTTCAAAATGAAAAATAAAAAGGGGATGTAGCTTAGTGGTAGAGTGCTTGTCTGGCATACATGAGGACCTGAGTTCAATCCCCAGTACTGCAAAAACAAACAAACAAACAAAAAACAACAACAACAACAACAAAAACCTCACCTGATTACTGTAAAGTTAAATATGGAGTCAGGCATGCTAAGGAACAGAGTCTGGTCTCAGTATCCTACTTCATAAAGAGGGTTGATTGAGCCGGGCCCTTGGTGGTGCACACTACCAAGGGCGCACACTTGTGGTCCCATACTTGGGAGGCTGAGACAGGAAGATGGAAGATTCGTGGTCAGTTTCAGCTACTTAGTGAGACCCTCTGCAACTTATAGTAAAACCCTGTTTCAAAATAAAGAATAAAAAATAGGGCTGGGGGTGTAGCTTGGAGGTAGAATGCCTCTGGGTTCAACTACCAGTACCACCTCAAAAAGAAAAAGAAAAGAAAAGAAAAAAAGATAGGGAATTGGCTAAGGAGTTGGTGGTTTGATTTGGTTTGGTAAGGGCATGTGAGCCCCCAGAGAGAAGACTGGCCAAAGTCACTCAGGCAGCCAGTCCTGCCCACCGTGCAGGACGCCCCCTCCACACCTCGCCTGGTGCCCCACCTCGCCACCAACCTCCCTCTTCACCCAGATTCCTTCTCTTCCCTGGGGAGGGGGGAAATAAAACGGATGTAGGCGGGATTGGTTTTCAGGTTTTTATTGTGGGTGTATTTTTGGCGATGGGACAGAGATGGTGGGGCGGGCTCTCCCAGGAGCAGCCAGAGGAGGCCGGGCGTGATGGGTGGACTCGAGGAGGAACGGGGGTACCCTCTTTATTCTCGGATCTTCAGTTCCCGCGCCATCTGACAGAGCGCGCAGGGCAGGCAAAAGGTGAGGGCCGCCCAGTCGTGTCCGACGGAGCCCTAGAGGGTGGGAGAGAGAGGTCAGGCGCCCAGCCTGGGGTCCCAGGACGCCCGTCCGCAGCCGCCTCCCCGCGGGCGCGCACCTGGATGCGGTAGCGCTCGCGCATGCCGGTGCGGAGGGAGTGCAGGCCTCCGGGCAGGTAGGGCGCGCAGCAACACTCGCCGAAGTCGTCGGAGATGCGGCAGGCGAGGCACAGGGGAGCGAAGGTGCCGCACAGACCTGGGGCGGGCGAGAAGGGTCAGGAGCTCGGGCCCGGGCGGGCGCGGCTCCCCAGGGATGGAGTGCTGCAGGAAGTGAGGAGGGGTCCCAGAGGGGGTTCGGGTTCGGGTTAGCCATTGGGAGGCAGCTGGAGAAGGGTCTGGGGGTCACGGTAGGGGGAAGTTGAGGATATAAGTCAGAGGTGGAGGGTCCTAGGGGGAGTTGTGAGGTCGGGATCCCAGGCATGTTGGGGTCCCAGGAGGGGTGAGGGCTGGAGGTGGGAAATCAGGGTCCAAAGAAGGGAGCTGGGAGAAGGATGAGAAAGGAGGGCGGAGTCTGAGGGCTCGGAGGTGAGCGGCCCTCCCCTCCCACCGCCCCTCGCCCTCCACTCACAGACGGGCATATCGTTGCAGCAGTCCGTGAGGCCCGTGTGCCAGTCACTGAGCTGGGTCTGATAGCAGCTGCTGGCACACTGAGGCTGGCTGGTCACCGGGTAGGACATGGCTGCAGAGATGGTGGGCGGAGGGTCAGCGGGCAGCCCGGTAGCCCCTGACCTGCGCCCTGCCACCCGCCCCGCTGCCGGGCAGTCTGGGCAGGGCCACTAGGCCGCCCACTGAAAGGACACCCCTGCGAGGACCCTGCTTTGCCCCCCTTTCCCTTCTGGCAGAGCTGGGCATCATGGCCCTAGTCTGTCCCTGTTGCTGCTGCCTCCTGCACATCTGGTTGGGGGCGTGGGGGGCTCCTGCAGGTTGAGGAGGGTGGCACCACATCTGGGCAAGGCCTGGGCACGCCGCCTCCTCCTCCACGTCTGGGCCTGGGGGGCTGAGTTCCAGCATTTCGGGGCCTCTGGGAGTGGAAGCAGGCGCCATTTGTCTTCGCAGTCAGGGTGCCCCGGGGAGGGTTGCCGGTCCATCCAGTGACCCCACCTTTGCCTTTCACGTTGTCGTGCATCTCAAACTGCATTTCGCTGGCCCCGAGGAGGCGGAGTTGTGGACGACTGGAGGTGGCTGCGCAGTGTCTGTCCAAGGGATGCTGGATACTGGGGAGGGCAGGGCAAGGGCCTGGGGGACTGGGGGCTGGGCTCTCAGGGGCAGGGAATCTGGGGAGAAAGAGGCCAAGTCAGCCTGCCAGCTAGCAGAGATGTGGAACTGGGATGGATAGGGTGGGGCGAGAAACTCGCCCATGTCTTCACAGCTGCCCGACAGACCCCAGCGGACCCTGCCCCAGAGCCCAGGCAGAGCTCAAGAGAGAGAGACCAAGAGACAGAGACAGGCAGAGGCAGAGACAAGGGGGAAACCAGATGCTGCTAGCAACACCCTTGCGTGCCCAACACTTTGAGGTGCTCTGCAGACTCATTCACAGAAGGAACACTACGGCTGAGAGTGGGGAGAAATGCTCCAAGTCTGAAGACCCAGGTCAGGGGATTCAGAAGAGGAGGAGTTTCCCATCTTAGCCAGTGCCGCTCTGGTTGAGAAGGCCAGGCGCAGGTGGCATTGAGAAACGCAGAGATGTACAGACAGACAGATTGTCAGAGATAGGAGGGGCGGCAGACGTGAGGAGGTCAAGGAGAGAGATCAGAGGTGCTGGCCACGGAGCCAGTGCTGTGGGAAGGGAGGGGTCCTCCTACCTGCAGTTGATGCGGTGATGGTGATGGAGACAGAGGTGTGGGTGACTGGAGTACTGACTTCTCGGTTCTCTGTCTAAGGGCTGCTTATATGGGCTGTGCCATGGGTCCTGGGCGGGGCTCTGACAGAGGCGCTCAGGGAGCCTAGCCGGTCTGGCCCACCCTCTACCCCCACCGGGATTTCCTGCCCTCCCTCTCCATTCCCCACCCCCTTCCCCTTGTGCCTCACCTGCGTGTGTGTGTGTGTGTGTGTGTGTGTGTGTGTGTGTGTGTGGCGCGCGCGCGTGCATGGGATGTCTGAGGATGAGGAGGTGGGGTGGACATAGAAACAGGAGTGGAAGGGAGAAGAAGGCAGAAGGGCACCACTGGGTCAGAGTGCAGAGGCCAGAAGAGGTGGGGCAGAGGTGGGGAGAGGAAAGGAGGAGAGAGAGAGAGAGGGAGAGAGAGAGAGGAGGAGGAGGCAGGGCTGTGGCAAGATGGGAAGGAGGAGAGATGGAGAGGGTGGAGGACACAGAAAGATGGAGAAAGGTGCTAAGAGACAGAAAGGCATACAGATCTGGGGAGAAATAACAAAAAAGAAAGCTGGGGTTTACAGAAGAGAGGAGCTGAGGGAGGGCAGGTAGAAGGAGAGGAGGGGATGGGCAGCCAGGGAGAAGGGGGTGCAGGAGAGAGTTCAGAGCACTCCCCTTTAAGGCTCTCTCTCTCAGTGCTTAGTGACTTTGCCAAATCCTGGGGAAAGTGGGGCATTGTTTTCCCACTCAGGGACAGGAGACACGGGTGGGGGCCGGGGGGCAGTGTATCTGGGGGAGTGATTCATTCTGGGGCCAGAGTCAGTACTCACACTTTACCTCAACTCCAGGTTGAGTAGGCTGTGCACTGAAAAGGGAACTGAAGGATGTGGGTGTGACCCCCAGTTTGACCTGGGTCCTCAGGGGCAAAAGATGGGAGTGGAGGGAGTCTGAGGGAGGAGGGCTGGGCTGGGCTTGGACCCCTGGGTCTGAGGGAGGAGGGCTGGGGCTGAGTCTTATCTGGTTAGACCAGGCTACACATCCCTGGGTCATTAGGGGTTCTGGGTTCTAAACTTCGGGGCTCCAGGGGTGAAGGAACTAGGGGCTAGATGCCTGAGTTGCCAAAGTCTCCCCCCAACAGGCCTGACGGGGTTGGTGGTGAGTCAGTGAGGGAGTCTGTGTTAGAGCTGGGTGGGGTTCCCGGCATGGGTGTCACCCCAAAAATCTAGGAGGCACCAGAAAATTGGGGTGTCACCTGTAGAGAAGGTGGTGTCATCATTCCACTAGGCATGGACATGGGGTGATGGCAGGTGGCTGGCCCGGGATCCCAGCCTTCCCCCACGCCCAGCACCAGCACCCAAGCCTTGGTCTGGCAGCACCGCAGGGATGCCTGGCTCTCTTTCTTCCCGGTACTACACACAGGTGCTCATCGTGTTGCTGCACACGTCTTGGGGCCTGACTGTCTAGGGACGTCTCCCATTTGCCTCTTCATCCCTGTCCTACCATCTCCACGTCTTCATCCCTCCCTCCCTCCTTCCCTCTTTTCCTTCTTTCTTTCCTCATTTCTGCACATCTATTCCAAATCTCTGGGTCTGTCTCCCCCATCTCTCACTCTCTCTTCCCCTGGGGTCTTGCCTCCTGTCTCAGGATCTCTCCCCCTTTCCAGTCCTGCTCCATAGAGGCTGCCAGAGGCCCCATCCTCTCCCGCCCCCGGCCAAGGGCTTCAGGTGACTCAATCACCTCTCAGGACCCTCAGGCTTCCAAGATGACGGTCTGAGTTGTCCTCAAGTTTCCTCTTCTGACAGGGCCTCAGGGACCAATTAGACATAGCAACTCATATAGATGAGGAAATCGGGACTGGGGGAGCTGTGAGGGGCGCTTAGGGCTGCGAGGTGCCAGGAGCAGAAGGAGGTGAGGCCTGGGGGGCTCAGGAGTGCATAGTGGCCCCCACACAAGGCATCTGGCCTCCATCCCCCTCAGATGGGTTAGTGAGTAAAAATCAGAGGGGCAGATAAACAGCAAATACATTTTCTTTGTGTATGTGTAGTACTGGGGATTGAACCCAGGGGTATTCTACCTCTGATCTACATCCTCAGCACTTTTTATTTTTTGTTTTGAGAGTCTCACTAAGCTACTGAGGCTGTCCTCAAACTCGTGATCCCCTTGTCTCAGCCTCCCAGTACTGGGATTACAGGCATGCGCCACCATGCCTGGCTTGTTTTGCTTATTTGTGGGGTTTCCTCCCTCCCTCCTGCCCTTCCTCTATTCTGGTACTGGGAATCCAGGATTATACTGCCCCCAGCCTTATTTTCTTTTTGTTTTGAAATAGGATTATTTTAATTAATTAATTAATTAATTAATTTTTGCAGAACTGGAGATTGAACCCAGGAGCATTCTACCTCTGAGCTACATCCCTTGTCCTATTTTTTTTTTTTTAATTTTGAAACAGTGTCTCACTAAATAGTTGAGGCTGGCCTTGAATCTGTGATCTTCCTTTCTCAGCCTCCCAAGTACTGGAATTACAAGCATCAGGCGTAGGCACTATGCCTGATTCTTATTTTTATTTTGAAACAGGGGTGTATGCGGTGGCACACACTTGTAATCCCAGTATTTGGAAGGCTGAGAGGAGGATTGCAGGTTCAAGGACAACCTTAACAAGTTGTGAGATTCTCATCAACCTAATGAGACCCTGTTTCAAAATAAAAATAAAATGGGGAAGGGGATGTAGCTCAGAGGTAGAATGCCCCTGGGTTCAATCCCCAGTACCACACACACACAAAAATAATCAGGGTCTTGCTAGGTTGATGAGAGCCTCACTATTTGCTGAAGCTGTCTTTTGAACCTGTGATCTTCCTGTCTCAGCTCCCTAAGTACTAGTATTAAAGGTATACACCTGGATCCTAGCCTTTTTTTTTTAAGTTTTCTTTTCTTTCTTTCTTTCTTTCTTTCTTTCTTTCTTTCTTTCTTTCTTTCTTTCTTTCTTTCTTTTTTTTTTTTTCAGTACTAGGGGTTGAACCCAGGGATATTCTATCTTCAAGCAACATGCCCGGATTGAACCCAGGGGGCATTCTACCTCTGAGCTACACCTTCAGCCCGATTTTTTTAATTCTTTATTTTGAAACAGGGTCTCACTAAGTTGTGGAAGGCCTCAATAAGTAGCTGAGGAGATGGGTTAGCAAGTAAAACTTGAACCTAGATCCTCCTGTCTTAGCCTCTCAAGTACTGTTATTACAAGCCTATGCTACCATGCCTGGCTGCTCCCAGCCCTTTTTATTTTTTGTTTTGAAACAGGATCTTGCTAGGTTACTGAGAGTCTTACTATGTTGCTGAGGCTGTCCTTGAACCTACAATATTTCTGTCTTAGCCTCCTAAGTACCAGGATTACAGGTGTGCACCACCATACCCAGTTCTCCCAGCCCCCCTTTTTGTGGTACTGGTGATGGAACCCAGGGTATTCTACCTCCGAGCTACACCCCCAGCCCTATATTTTATTCTTTATTTTGAAACAGGGTCTCACTGAGTTGCAGAGGGCCTCACTAAGTAGCTGAGACTGTCTGTGAACTGCGATCCTCCTGTCTCAGCCTCCCATATGCTGGGATTACAATCGTGCGCCACTCACTACGCCTGGCTCTTCCCAGCCCTTTTTAAAATGTTATTTTGAAACAGAGTCTTACTAAGTCACCGAGGGCTGGCCCTAGAACCTGTAATCCTTTTGACTCAACCTCCTAAATACTGAAATACTGAGATGACAGGTGCATACATTTTGCTTGGCCTTTTAAAATTTTTAAATTTTATTTTTTTGAAACAGGGTATCGCTATGTTGCCCAGGCTGGTCTGGTACTCACAGGCGGGTTCAAGTGATCCTCCTGCCTCAACCTCCCGAGACCTGGGTCTACAGATGTGTGCCACCATGTCCTGCAGCCTTGTGGATTTTTATCTGCCAGATCTGTAACTCTCCTGCCAGATCCGACCTTCAAAGATAGGAATCTACGACCCAGGAGTCTGAGTTCCTGGTCCTCCCGCCTCCAGTGCTGAGTGTCCAGGTCCCAGGCCCCCTCCTCTTCTCCCTGAGGATGATTGTGCACCCAGCCCTGCCTCCCTCAGCAAGCAGGGGTCCAGGCTTCCAGCCCCGGCCTCCCCAGAAGCCAGCCGTCCAGGTCTGAGCTCAGTTGCCCAACACTGGGTTTCACAAGGCCTATTGTGCCATCCATGGCCTCTGGTGAAACTGGTCTGGCTGAGCGGACAAGTAGGGGCCCCCCCCCTTTCATCCCAAACCTGCTGTTTCCTTAAGGGACTGCCCGGCAGGCCAGGAGGGACTCGGGGAGCTCTGGGTGTGCCACTGTCTGGTTTGGGTGTGTTGTGTCTCTGTGTGGTTGTGTGACTATATGGCTGAGAAGCGTAGCCATATGTCTCTCTGCATGGCTCCTGTGGTCTGTGGTGTGGGACACGGGAGGGGTCTCTGCTTGTGTGTTGTATTGCACGCCTCTGATTCTATATGCTGTGCACCTGTGTTAGGGAATGTTCTGTTATCACGGTCCTGTAATAATTTTGGGGGTGGTATGTTCTGGAAGTGAACCAGGAGTATTCTCCCTCCGAGATACACCTTAAGCCCTATTTCTCTTTCTTTTTCTTTTTCTTTTTCTTTTTTTTTTTTTTTTGTTTGTTTTGGTACTAGGGATTGAACTCAGGGGCATTTTACCTACAACCTACACCTCCAACTCTATTTTTTAGTCTTTATTTTGAAACAGGGTCTCACTGAGTTTCGGAGGGCCTACGCAACTGAGGCTGGCCTTGTGATTTTCCTGTCTCCACCTCCCAAGTACTGGGATTCCAAGTGTGGGCTACCATGCCCAGCTCAGCTCTATTTTTTTTTTTTTTTAATTTCCACTGGGGATTGAACCCAGGGGCATTCTACCTCTGAGCTATGCCCTCAGCCTTATTTTATTTTGAAACAGGGTCTTGCTAGCATGAGAGTTTCACTAAGTTGCTGAGGCTTTCTTTGAGCCTTCAAGCCTCCTTTGTCAGCCTCCCAAGTACTGAGATTACAGGCATACACCACCATGTCTGGAAACTTCCCCCCCTCCTCCATGTCTGGAAACTTCCCCTACTCCTCCTCCTCCTCCTCCTCCTCCTCCTCCTCCTCCTCCTCCTCCTCCTCATGTTGGGGAGTAACTCAGGGCTGTTCTATTTCCAAGCTACACACCCAGCCCTACGTGTGTGTGTGTGTGTGTGTGTGTGTGTGTGTGTGTGTGAATGGAACCCAGGGGCGTATGACCTTCGAGTTACACCCCCTGCCCTATTTTGTATTTATATTTTGAAACAGGGTCTCACTAAGTCACAGAGGGCCTCACTAAGTAGCTGAGGCTGTCCGAGAACTGCGATCCTCTGGTCTCAGCCTCCCGAATGCTGGGATTACAAGCGTGTGTCACCACACCCGGCTCTAATTTACTTTTTATTTGGAAACAGGGTTTGGCTAAATTGATGAGGCTGGCTTAGAATTTATATGATTCTCCTCTGTCCGCCAAGTACTAGTTTTACAGGCATATGCCAACACACTCAGTTTATTTTATTTGGGTACTAGAGATTGAACCCACAGGCATTCTACCTCCAAGCTACACCCCAGCCCAATTTTATTTCTTATTTGGAAACACGATCCTACTAGGTTGCTGAGAGCCTTCATAAATTGCCTAGGCTGGCTTTGAACCTGCAGTCCTCCTGTGTCAGCCTCCCAAGTACTGGGATTGCATGCGTGTGCCATTATGCTCAGCTGCATTCTCTCATTCTCTCTCTCTCTCTCTCTCTCTCTCTCTCTCTCTCTCTCTCTCTCCCACCCTCCCTCCCTCTCTTTCTTTTCTTTCTCTTCTATTTTTTATGGAACTAGGGGTTGAACCCAGGGGCATTTCACCTCTGAGTTACATTCCCATCCATATTTTTTATTCTTTATTTTGAAACAGGGTCTCACTAAGTTGCAGAGGGCTTAAGTAGCTGAGGCTGGCCTTGAACCTGTGATCCTTCTTTCTCAGACTCCCAAGTACTGGGATTATAAGCATGCACCACCACGTCTGGCTTGCTTTATTTATTTATTTATTTACTTGCGGCACTGGGGGTGGAACCTAGGGGCATTCTACTTCCGAGCTACACCCCCAGCGACACCCCTAGCCCTATTTTTATTCTTTATTTTGTTTTTTGTTTTTTTGGTGGTCCTGGGGTTCCTGGAAGCCCTTCTACCTCTGGGCTACACTCCCAGACCTATTTTATATTTTTTAAATTTGGAAACAGTGTCTCCTAAGCCAGCGCACGCGGCTGGCTTCGAACCTGCGCGATCCTCCTGTCTCTGCCTCCCAAGCACGGGGATTACAAGCGTGCGCCACCATGCCCGGCTTATTCTTTATTTTGAAACAGGGTTTCACTGAGTCGCAAAGAGCCTCACTAAGTAGCTGAGGCTGTCTGTGAACCGTGATCCTCCTGTCTCAGCCTCCCAAATGCTGGGATTACAAGCATGCGCCACGACACCTGGCTATTATTTTTATTTTGAAAAAGAACCTTGCTAAGTTTCTGAGGCTGACCCCCTACTTGTGATCCTCCTGTTTCAGCTTCTCAAATACTAATTTCACAGGCATGTACCACAGCACTGGATGGGTTCTCTAATTCTGACTGTATAAAAGCAGCCTGTACCTGTGCACTGGGGATTGAGCCCAGACAGAGGCATTCTACTTCTGAGCTAGACCTCCAGGCCTATTTTATTTTTATTTGGAAACAGGGTCTTGCTGGTTGACAAGAGTCTCACTACTTGCTGAGGCTGTCTCCATACCTGTGATCCTCCTGTCTCAGCCTCCCAAGTACTGTATTACAGGCGTAAGCCACCATACCTGGCTCAGCAAATATTTATTGAGGAGCAGCCATAGAGTCTGGAGCCAGAACACCTGGGTTCAAATCCGAATTGTCCCTTATGGGCTGTGAAATCTCGGGCAAGTTGCCAAGTTTCTGTGCTCCTGAATATTCCCATCTGTAATAAAGGTCGATGCAAATAAAGTTGTTGAAAGGATTATTCCAGCTGATTCATGTGAAGGGCTTTGAATTGCGTCCGGCACATAGGAAACATTTTGTGTTGGTGATGACGACGGGGATGATCGCGCTCTGTCAGTTGCTGGAGATATAAGTCTCTGCTCACATTTCTCCTAGCAGGGACTGGACCAGTGGCTTACCAGTGGCTGAGCATGTAACTACATAACTGGCTGTCTGTTTTGCATGGGTACTAACTAGGATATATATATATATATATATATATATTTTTTTTTTTTTTTGTTTTGTTTTGTTTTTTTGTTATAGTGGGGGTGGAGCCCAGGGGCTTTTCTACCTCCGGGCTATACTCCCAGACCTATTTTATATTTTATTTGGAAACAGGGTCTCACTAAGTTGCTGAGAGCCTCACCAAGTAGCTGAGGCTGGCTTCGAACCTGTGCGATCCTCCTGTCTCAGCCTCCCAAGCGCGAGGATGACAAGCGTGCGCCACCACGCCCGGCCTCTAACTAGGGTAGTTCTGCGAGTGCAGGAGATATTCTGTGATTTCGAGCCCATGTTTGTGTTTGTGTTCTCGTAGGCGATTATATATATGTGCCACATGGGTGCCTCTCTGGTTATGTGGATACAAATGATAGATCACACCTGCCATGTATTGTTGAGGGCTTACGTTTGGTGTGATCCTGCATTTCCAGCTCTGAGGTGCTGGGTGTGTGTGTATTTGAAGTCTTGAGAACACCTCTCTGCCCCCAGGCTACTCTCTTACAAGTCATACAGGTGACCGGAGAGGCTGATTCCTTGCACGATGAGCTTCAGATTCTGCGCGGTGAGAACACGGGTCCTAGTGGTTTTGGGAGACACCGAAAGGGAAGCGGAGAGGAGACTGTAAGGCCAGGGAGAGGCCGGGAAACCTGATGGTGACAGAGGGAGACGATGGGTGGGGACAGGAGGAGCTGCACAGCTTGTATCTACAGCTTGTCCATTCATTTCATTTATTTTTATTTTTATTTATTTTTGTGGTACTGGGGATGAACCCGGAGGCATTCTACCTCTGATCTACACCCTCAGCGATATTTTTATTTGCAAACAGAGTCTCTCTAAGCTGATGAGAGTCTCACTACTTGCTGAGGCTATCCTTGAAACTGCGATCCTCTTGTCCCAGCCTCCCAAGTACTGGGATTACAGGTGTGCGCCACCACACCCGGCTGTCAATTCATTTCATAAACATTTGCTGAGCCTCCCACCGTGTCAAGGTCTCTAGGGGGCACTGGGTCAATCAAGGTCGAGGGTAGAGTAGAGGTCCAGAGAGATGAAAGCCCACAGGAAGCTGTTGCTGCCCCCAGGTGGCCCTTGGTCTCCATGATGGGCTGCAGTGACAGTTCTGAGTGGTGAAGCAGAGACGCTGAGGGAGGGAGAGGGAGGGCTCTGCCTCTGCCAGTCCCCAGGCCTCCCTGAGGCCTGATGGTTCCAGATCAAAGGACAGAGGCTATGAGGGGAAGAGCCTTCCCTGGCTGGGAGTACCCCTTGAATCATTGTCTTATCACCTACTTAGGAGTAATGACACATCTACCTAATCATTATTTTTACCCCCTACCAGGTCTAATAGCCATAGCAGGAAGAGTTGGACAAGCCCGGTATCATGGAGTCGGGGAAGGGAATACCTGAGTCTCCATCCTCTCGGCTCTCAGAGCTCTCTCTCTTTTTGGTACTTGGGATTGAACCCACGAGTGTTCTACCTCTGAGCTACACTGTAGACGTATTTTATTTTGAAACAAGGTCTCACTGAATTGCTGCAACTGGCCTTGAACCTGCACTCCTCCTGTTTTAGCATTCATTCAGACCCTCTCTTTTCGTTCAGTGTGTGGTTTCTTCTCTTGCTCTCTCTCTGGATCTGTCTTAGCTCTTTGTCTTCAACTCTCTGTTGTGTCTTTCTCTTTACAACTGCATTTTTTTTTTTTTTTTTTACTTTTGTGTCTTGATTCTCCCTCACTGGACTTCAATTTTCTCACTTGTAAAATGGGATAATAATAATGATGATGACAATCTGATCTCTTAAAACTGTGAGGAGGAAGATGAAATAATTATGTAATGTGCTTAGCACAGAACCTAGGCCACAGTACATTCAACATGAGAGCTCTGTTATTATTGTTGTTGTTTTATTATTTTTATCTCCCCATTGGTATCTATGTTTTTCTCTTTGTCTCCGTGTGAGTCTCACGTTCCCTCCCTTGCTGGGCACCTTTTGTAGATGGTGCCCTGCCCTGGCTTCAGGTAGGGACTCAGCACATATACAGTCCAGAGTTTCTCTTTCCTTTCCATCTCTATTCCACGCTCCACCTAAGGACTCAGTGCACTTGCCTGGGGCAAAGGCTTGGCTCCAATCCCATAAATAGCCTCATAAATTCCTGAATCCCAAATCTGTCATTCCAGGGACTCGAGATCCAGGTCTCTGAACTCCAACCTTTTAGCTTCTCAGCCTCCTTACCCCCCACCCCAAGAAGTCTGACCACCCATTCCTCCTCCCTTGGGTTCTAAATTCTCTGCTTCTTCAGGATCAAGGGCTCTGGTCTCCAAAGTCCTCAATCTCCCTCAAGATCCAGTTCAGCCCAGTACTTGGGAGGATCACATTTTTGTGGCTAACCTCGGGAATTTAGCGAGGCCCTCATCAAGCTAGAGAGACCCTATTATAAAATAAAATAAAATAAAATAAAATAATAAAATAGGACTGGGGGCATAGGTCAGGGTAGAATTCTCCTGGGTATAATCTCCAGCACAAAAGTAAATAGAAAAAAGAGAAAGAAGAAGAAAAAAAAAAAGATGTTAAGAGTCAGGCCAGCAAACCACTCTGGTATGCACTGCCAGAAATCCCATTCAGAGTCATTCTACGCTCCGCCCCACCCTCCCACCAGCCCCTTCCTTGTCTTCCGAGGCGGGTCTGGCAGTCTATCTCCGCGTGACGTCAGACGCCTGTGGACACCCCGCCTCCCGCCTCCCCAGGCCGCTGTCCCCAGCGGGCGGGGCCCGCAGCCCAAGCCGGACAGCGATAGGCTCTCGGAGACGTCAGTCTCCGCCCGTGCCAGCCAGCTTGCCAATAGACTGGGAACCTGCCGGGTCGGCGTGTCGGCTCCGCGGAGACCCAAGGCAGATGGCGAGGAAACCTGTTCTTCGAGTCCAGCCAGGTAAGCCCTTTCCAGAATGACCAGTATTGGGGTTCTGGACATACCTCGGAGGGGAAACAGGGAGGTTTGCGGCGGAGGGGGAAGGTCGGCCAGGGCGAACCCACTTTGCTTTCCTGGAGAAACTGAGGCTAGGGATGCTTGAGCCCCGACATCCATCGTTCCTCCCAGCCTGAGCCTGGTCCTCATCGCCCCGGCCGCTTCCCTCTGACTCTCCCTCGCTCAGTGATCCCCTTACTCACCCACCCGTCATTAAACAAACAGTTCCTGAAGCTGCTGCTGTGCCAGGCCCGGGGCTGGCCGTGACCATGATGAGTCCCGCCCGAGCCCTGCCCTCCAGGAGCCCGGGTCAGATGCGAGGACCAAGGGTGTGAAGGGGCAGGGCAGCCTCGGAGACGCTTTTCTGAGTTTGGCATGGCCAGGAAAGAATGTCCAGAGGAGGAATTACTGGAGCAGGATCTTGGGGGAGTGGGAGGCACAGAAGAGGGTGTGGGGAGGATGTTTCAGCCTGTGTAAAGGCAGGGAGGTGTGCAGGATTAGTAAGTGTGTGTAGGTGCCGGAGTGGAAAGCCTGGCCAACAGGGAACTGTAAGGCTGGATGAGGATGAGGGGTGGGCGGAGGCCAGGTTGGGGCGCTTGGACTTTGTCCTGTGGGGTGGTGGTGAAGGACCATAGAATGCCTTAGAGTAGGGGTGGACTGGATCAGAGCTGGGACCAGAACTGGAGGAATGAAACTGGAAGCCAGTAGCCCAGGAGGTGGCTCGGGCAGGGACCTGGCCTGGAAAGGATGGATGGAACCTGTATCAGATAGAGGCTGAAGGGATGAGGCAGAGAGAACCGGATATGGGGCTGATGGGCTATGGGATGGGGGGTGTCCAGGACAAGATCCAGAGTTCTTTTTAGACTCAGGGTATGATCTTCCTGAGAGGGATAGGAGAGAGGAATAGATTGGGAGGTGATGACTTTTTTTTTTTTGGCACTGAGGATTGAGCCCAGGGGTGTTTACCACTGAGCCACACCCCTAGCATTTTTATTTATTTTGAAACAGGGCCTAAGTTATCATGCGTTGGCCTCCAACTTGCTATCCTTCTGTCTCAGCCTCCAAATACTGGGATTACAGGTATGCATTACCACATCCAGCTAGTGATGATGGCCTTTTTTTGTTTTTTTGATTTTTGTTTTCTTTTGAACTGGGAATGGAACCCAGGGGCCTTCTACCTCCAGGCTACACTCTCAGACATTTTTATACTTTTTTGGGGAGAGGTCTGGGGATGAAATCCAGGAGCATTTGGTCTCTGAGCTACAGCCCCTGTCCTATTTTTAATTATTTATTTTGAAACTGGGTCTCACTGAGTTGCAGAGGGCCTCACTAAGTAGCTGTGGCTGGCCGAGAACCATGATCCTCCAGTCTCAGCCTTCCGAATGCTGGGATTACAAGTGTGCGCCACCATGCCTGGCCTTTATACTTTATTTGGAAACAGGGTTTCACTAAGTTGCTGAGAGCCTCAATAAGTAGATGAGTCTGGCTTCTAATCTGCATGATCCTCCTGTCTCAGCCTCCCAAGTACTGGGATTACAAACCTGTGCCACCATGTCCGGCAAATGATGGCCATTTTGACAGAGATGATAGGGGTCCTAGGAGCTCTGTGTGTGGATCCTGACCCTCAGGGAGTTCTGGGCTCCCTCCCCATCACAGGCTTTGGCTCAGAAGTCACTAGTCAGGCGAATGGGGCCTCTGAGGTGAGGACCCTCTGCTTCCCACCCCCTCAGGAAACTGCCTTCTTGTGCTTCTACATGCTCTGTCCTTTCCTGGCAGCATTAGAACAAATGTACTATCATCTCGAAACATGCAAACACCTTGCCTCAAGCTCCCATGAATTCGCTCTCATCCTTTTTAACTACTGAAGACTTGTGGTACCCATTGGCTGAAGCTGTTAGCCTCGATTCTCCCATATCCCTGCTGGGGCTCTGCACAGGGCCCCTGCGGTCACCTGCTCACTGCAGAGGCCTGAGGATAACATTTCAGTCCTGTCTGTGACAGACCACTTACTCCCTTCCACCTGAAACTCTCTCTGCTTCACGTCCTCATCTTTCCTGGCTTGTGCCCTTCCCTTCCACCTGCTGCTCAGAATCATCTGGCACTTGCTAGTACTTGGGAGGCTGAGACAGGAGAACCACAGGTTGGAGGACAGCCTCAGCAAGTAGCGAGACTCTCATTAACCTGACAAGACCCCGTTTCAAAATAAAAATAAGAAATAGAGCTGGGGGTGTGGCTCGGAGGTAGAATGCCCCTGGGTTCGGTCTCAGGTATCCCCACATCCTCCAGCACCTGCCTGTCACTGCCCAGCCCTTTACTGGAGGCTGGAGGCCCCGGGGCCCTCTCTGCCCTTGCCTTCTATTTCACCTGCCTATTCTACAAAGGTCCCAATCCCTTGGTTCCTGACAGGAGGGAATGCCCGCTTCACTCTCCTGCCTGATGCTGCTTCCAGATGTCCCCTGAAGTGTCCATGGGGACTCTTTTTTTACCCTCCTTTTTTGAGATACTGCGGATGGAACCCAGGGGCATTCTACCTCTGAGCTACACCGCCAGCCCTATTAATTGCCCTATTATTTATTTTGAAACTGGGTCCCATTAGATTGATGAGAGTTTCACTACATGTTGAGGTTGTCTTTGAAACTGTGATCGTCCTTTCTCTGTCTCCGAAGTACTGGGATTACAGGTGTGCATCACCACGCCTGGCCCCGAGCCCTATGTTTTATTCTTAATATTCTTTTTTCTGCAGTACTGGGGATTGAACCAAGAGGCATTCTATCTACCTCTGAGCTATACCCCTAGCCCTATTTTTTATTTTTGAAAGAGTCTAAGTTGTAGAGGGCCTCACTAAGAAGCTGAGGCTAGCCACGAACCTGAGATCTTCCTGTCTCGTTTTAGCCTCCCAAGTACTGGAATTACAAGTGTGTGACACCACTCCTGGCTAATAAGTTCTCTGTCCAACCTGAGTTATGGTTCTGGGTCCTCCGCTTGCATTTCCTACCCTCCTGGCTTCCCCCCAGTCCAGGCCAGGCCTTCCCTTGTTCCCAGCCCGCTCTTTTGCCTATCCAGGGGTCCAGTCTTGCCCTTCCAGTCCATCCTCTACCCCCAGGGTCAGTTCAGTGGCCAAACTGGCTCTTTGCTGCTTCAGGTGTTTCAGTGGCTCCCCACTGCCCTCCAGAGGTAGTGAAGCTTGCACTGTGTGGCCTTTAGGGTCAGCCCATGACGACTTCCAGCCCCCAGGCCATTCCCCATGTGCACCTGTCCTGAGATGGAGGCCTTGAACGCTGCCCCCTGGCTCTCAGGCCTGGCATCTCCTCCTGCCCAGCAAGTTCATGCTCACTTTTGGGCTAAGTTCTGATCACCTCCTCTGTGAAGCCTTCACTTTTAATCCTTCATGGAACCCCTGGGGGCTGTGACAGCCTGTCCCCCACCCTCTTTAAGTCCAGAATCAGAAGTCCCTAGAGAGGGTAGATCCTGGGTGTAACTCATCTCTACTGCAAAGCTGGGGTTTACAAGGGGTGGGCCCCTAGAGTCCTCTAGGGACTGTCAGGGCGGGTCATAGGTTGCATTTCCAGTATTTTAGGTAACCAGTTTGTTTCTGGTTCCCTGCCAACTTTGCTCCAGTTCTGTGGGGATTTGGGTCGCTGGCATCTTTGTGACCCCAGAGATACATGTATTTTTCCTTGATGGATGCCTAGGTGGGACTGGAAAGGGCGCAGGTCTTGCTGAGGGACGCCAGGTAGAGGCACTGGTAAACCAGCGGCCTCTGGTGCTCTGCCCGCATTAAGTTGGAGGGAACCAAAGGTCTGGGTTAGTAGGGAGCACTTTCACCCAAACCCAGGCCCCCACACCTCAGGTTTCTCGGTTCCCAGCAGTCGAGTCTGATGCTGCATACTGCTGGGAACTGCCCGCCCCCTTTTGAGAGAGGCCAAACTAATTAAATACTTTTATTTACAAAAACCAGAAAACAACCAACCTCCACTGATCAGCAGCAGCGGTAGAAGGCAGTAGTGGAGTGCGGTCTGCCGTCTCAGTGCCTGTGTGCACGCCTCCCCAAGGCCGGGGTCTCAGCTCTTCGCCCAGCCCGGACTTAAGGCACAGCCTACCCCCTCCCGCCTGGTCCTACGGAGGGGTCCTGGTCCTACGGAGGGGTCCGGAGTCCCTCGCTGGACCCCCAGGCCAGTCCCAGAGCGCATTCACCATGAGGCCAAGGCCGGCGCAGATGGGAACAAGGTCTTTAGTGTCCCTCCCCGCCCCGCCCCG
The DNA here is from genome assembly GCF_963383645.1 of Muscardinus avellanarius. NCBI lineage: Eukaryota > Metazoa > Chordata > Mammalia > Rodentia > Gliridae > Muscardinus > Muscardinus avellanarius. The sequence goes on from NC_137796.1 coordinate 55,046,341, forward strand.
CAGCCCCATCTCCCTGTGCCTCTGGCTCCAGCTCAGAGCGGGGTCTTGGCCAGCACGGGCTCGGCCTCGGGCTCAGGCTCAGGCAGAGCGAGGATCAGGCGGATCCGCTCCACGCACAGCTGCGAGGCCTGCCGAGTCTCCCGGCACAGCGACGCCAGGCTCAGGAAGCCGTGGGGCAGGTCCTCCACCACGCGCAGCGTCACCGGCTGGTTCAGGCCGCGCAGGCGCCGAGCGAACATGACCGAGTCGTCCAGCATCGGGTCCAGAGCGCAGGCCTGCGTGGGGGCGGGAGTGCGGGACCCCAGACAGGCGTGGAGCGGAGGAGCAGCGGAGAAGAAAGCGGGAGCGCGGAGACACGGGCGTAGAGTTGGAAAGAGGCCACGTACACGAGGATGGGGAGTTCGGGAGAGAGCGACAGACAGAAGCATGGGAAGGAGGAGACAGTGAGTTGGGCCCCAGTCCTCCACCACGCACCCAAGACTCGCTTTTCCTCCTCAACAGAACTGTAAAGGACAAGGGCAGCGCTGACCCCATGTCCTGCTGGGCTCTGGCACTGTTAGCCCCAGGTGGTACCCCCGCACTCCTCTCCCCATTCCGGCTCTCTTCCCTAGGGGCACCTGCTCCCCTGCCCCTTTCCGACATAGCCCGGCCAGCCCCGGGCCCTGCTCACCACAATGTGCACCGGTGGCAGGGTCTTCATCATATTATCAGGTGCCAGCAGAGGCGACATGAACGGGTTCTTGGCGATGGGCGACGAGTAGAGGGGCATGCGGGTGGGGCCCTGGCTAGAGCGCCTCGGGTGGAAGCCCTTGGGGAAGGCTGCGCTCACTCCCTGGAGGCCGGTGGTCGGTTCTTCTCTGGCCGAAGCGTTGTCTGCCTCCTCAGGCCGCAGAAAGAAGTTGACATCGGAAGGTGTGGAGGGGCCAAGTGTCTCCATGGAGAGCGACATCTCGGGGGAGTCTGATGTCTCAGAGCTGCTCTTGAGAGTCAAGTCCTTCAGCGACAGGTTCTTGAGGGAATCTGTGCCCAGTGGGCCCTCAGGCTGGGCCAGGGCGGCCTCAGACACACTGCGGCGCATTGGCTCTGTGGGAGAGGTGAGGTCAGCGGGTTGACTGGGGCCAGCATAAGGCTGGCTCTTTTAGCTGGGTGGGTGGGTGGCAGCAGCTGTATCCCCGTCTAGCTGTGGGGGTCTAGACACCCACTCAGACTCTTGGGGGATGGGTGGAGTTCTCGTACCCAGGCTGCCACTCCAGGGGGAGGTGGAGGGAGTTGGGCTGTGGTCTTGGAGGCGGGCTGGCCTGCACTGTGTGTGTGTGTGTGTGTGTGTGTGTGTGTGTGTGTGTGTACACGTGTGTGTGTGCGTGCATATGCGAGGACTGGGAAGTACCAGTCAGATGGCCTCTGCGAGCCTCAGATCCTTCCTCTATACAAAGGAGACAGAAAATCCTCAGCTCTTTGGCTGTACAATGTTAGGACTTGGTGGGATAATATACGTGGGATTAAGTACTCCCACTCCTGGGAGATCATAAGGTATTGAAGTTTTATTGCTTGGCTTGGTGCCCTTTCCAGCTGCCTCCTGGCCCTAGCAGGAGGCCTCGCCAACTTTTTATGGCCATTTGACACAACGGGTGTGAATGCATCAAAGCCACTAGAACAGAGAAGGCCTGCAGGGCTTGAAAAGAGGCTCTGCTCACAGGGACTTAAGAAGTCTTGAGGGTATACTAAGTTCCCAGGGGTCCCACACCTGAGCCACATGGATCTTTGAAATTTTCCTTCTAGTTTTTCAGTTCTGAGTGACCAGGCAAGCTAGTACTCAAGTAGTCAGGCTTCCAGTTCACCCTGGCCTCAGTCTTATTAATCACACTGCTTACTGCTAGGACCAGGTCCTACATGTCAGTTTTTGTAATTATCCATTCGTGAAGGTATCATGCAGGGCGATGTGAGAATGACTGCGTAAGTGCCCTGTGGCCCTCTGGACAGAGCTGTTGACACTGGGCACAGGTGCTGCCATCGATCTAAGAGCATCCACTGTGCGCCAGGTATTATGCCAGACACTTGACACAAATGGGTGCATGAAGTCCTTGCAACCCAACGAGGAGGGTACTCTTACTATACCCATTTTTCAGAGGCATAAACCAAGGCTCACAGATACTGTCACCTGCCCATGTCACCCAGCAACCAGTGGGGAGCTGACTAGAGTGTGTATCTCCGTCGGCTGCACTTGTCACTCCAGTGCCCAACTGTTCGCTTGCCTCCAGTTCAGCTTCCTTTTACCTGCTCTTTTATGTATACAATATGCATCTATCTAAAGATCCTAAAATTAAAAACTTAGAGTAAAACATATACAATTATTTATTTACTTATTTTTATTTTTTTGTGGGTCGGGGGATGGAACCTAGGGGCATCGGATCTCTGAGCTACACCCCCTGCCCTATTTTTTGTTTTTATTATTTGGGAACAGGGTCTCACTAAGTTGCTGAGAGCCTCACTAAGTAGCTGAGGCTGGCTTCGAACCTGCGACCCTCCTGTCTCAGCCTCCCAAGTGCGGGGATTACAAGCTGTACCTACATGCTTTTTGTGTGTGTGGTGCTGGGAACTGAACCCAGGGTTTTGTGTGTGTTAAGCAAGTGATTTATCATTGGAGCTACATCTCCAACCCTTATTTATTTATAGTACTAAGGATTGAACTCAAGGTCATTCTACCCCTGAACTACAACGCTAGTCCTAGCTTATTTTTATTTTGAAACAGCCGAGATCTCGCTATTTGCTGAGGTTGTCCTTAAATCTGCCATCCTCCTGTCTCAGCCTCCCAACTACTGGGATTACAGCTATGTGCCACCGTGCCTGGCTCATTTTTAATTTTGAAACAGGGTCTCACTAAATTGCAGAGGGCCTTGCTAATCTGCTGAGGCTGGCTTGTAATCTGTGATCTTCCTGTCTCAGCCTCCCAAGTACCGAGATCACAGGTGTTTACAGCCACAACCAGGGGTCTGCACCTACTTTTGAATGTGCAACTCCATTTATATAGGAAACCCTTCAGTTTAGTAGAGATGGAATATAAGTTGGATTCATTGTGCTTTAAAATTCTTCAAGTGGCCGGGTGTGGTTGCACACACGTACAATCCCAGCATTTGGGAAGCTGAGACCCAGAGGACTGCAGTTCAAGGACAGCCTCAGCTAAGTTACTTAGTGAGGCCCTTTGCAACTCAGTGAGACCCGGTTTTTAAATAAGGAATGAAAAATAGGGCTGGAGGTATAGCTCAGAGGTTGAAGGCCCCTGGATTCTATCCAGTACTTGGAAAAAAAAAAAATCCTTCAAATGTTCTGGGAAAAAAAGGACCCCTGGAGAAGTGACTTTTTGGCTGCCTGAGGGTCCTCCCCTCCCCTCCCCCACCACCACCTGGGCTGTGAATCCTTGGCTCCTGAGGTCTGTCCAATCTCCCCACACTGGCTCCTAGGCCAGCTGGGGTTACAAGCCTTGTGTGCCTCTGCCAAGGCTGTGGAAAGAGCTGAGAAGGGCGGAAACCACCCACCACCACCTCAGGGCCCAAAGGATTTGGGTAGGTTTCTTGAGGTTGAAAATCAGAATATGTGGCCCGTCTAAGTTATTTCCTAGGGTCTGGAGCCTTTCTGTGTGTGGCTGTTTAGAAAGCAATTCCTAGAAGCCGGGCGTTGTGGTGCACACTTGTAATCCCCGCACTTGGGAGGCTGAGACAGGAGGATTGCGCAGGTTCAAAGCCAACCTGAGCTACTTAGTGAGGCTCTCAGCAACTTAGTGAGACCCTGTTTCCAAAAAAAAAACCGAAAAACATAAAATGGGTCTGGGAGTATAGCCCGGAGGTAGAAGGGTTCCAACCCCAGTACCACCAAAAAAAAAAAAAAGAGAAAGCAATTCCTAGGACTCTTGAGATGATTTGGGGGAGCAGAAATCTTGAAATTTCCAGGATGTGGACTGTAGTGGAAAATCAGGGCTTTGTGGGAGAACCAGGTATGGATACAGGGCAGAGCCAGTCAGGAAGGTGGTTTCTGCCTCACTCTGTCCCAGGATTTGGCCCCTTTCCTCCCCAGGGACTTTTGCTGTGTCAGACGATCCTTCCTGGCCACCTGGCTGGTTATGTTGGGAGAGGCTGTCCCTTGCTCACCTGCTGTAGGTACCAGGGCCTTCTTGGACTTGCGCCCACTCATCTCGAGGAAGGAGTTGAGCCAGGAGGAGGCACCTAGACGGAGGTCTCTGAGGAACAGAGATGTGTCCCGCTGTACCAACCCCATCATACCCAGAGCCTTCTGGTCTGGGTCGGAGTGGTCCTCTGTCTCTGCACCTGCAGAGTGTATGTGGTTGAGTTGGTCTCCTCTTTCCAGGCCCAGTTCCATCACCTAGAATTTCAGGCATCTGTGCCCCCAGGGGCTCATGAATATCTGATTACTTCAAAAGAAAAAAGGAAGTCAGGCATGGTGGTGCACGCCAGTACTCAGGAGGCTGAGACAGGAGGATTGAAGGTTTGCAGACAGCCGCAGCCTACTTAGTGAGGCCCTCGGCAACTTAGAGTGACCTTGTTTCAAAAGAAAGAATAAGAACTGGGTGAGGTGGCACACGCTTGTAATCTCAGCTTTTGGGAGGCTGAGACCAGAGGAGGATTGGGGTTTGTGGATGCCTCAGCTACTTAGAGAGGCCCTTTGCAACTCAGTGAGATCCTGTTTCAGAAATAAAAAGACTAAAAATTAGGGCTGGGGGTGTGGCTCGTAGGTACAGTGCCTCTGAGTTCCATCCCTGGTACAGCAAAAAAAAAAGATAGGGCTGGGGTATAGCTCAGAGGTAGAATGCCCCCTGGGATTCCATTCCCAGTATTGCAAAATAAAATAAAATAAATAAATAAAAAAAGGAAAGGAAAAAGGAGTCTTGGATTCCCTCCCTGGCCCTCCTTCAGGCCTGAAGGCTGAGTCTCAGCCCCTGTACTCGGGGCACCCCCGCTCCCCTCCTGGGGTGTTGGGCTTCACCTGCATAGGCGCTGACACACTTGGAGAGCACACTGAGAGGCAGCAGTGGGTCTATGAGGCTCAGAAGGCGTGAGGGAGAGGCCGTAGACTGCAGCATTGTGGCCGGGTAGGCTGCCATGATGCCATCAGGGACCCGCACACCAAAGGCTGCTGCCCGAAGGGACACGGTGAAGCAGAGGTTCCCACCCGCACTGTCGCCTGCAAGGCATATCCGCTCTCCTGTTGAGCCTAGTGTGGGGAAGGAAGGGCTTTGTCACAGCCTGGCATGGAGGCCAGGGAGGGGCCCTCAGAGGAGGGGTGTAGGGTTCCCGAGCCCGAGCAGACTGCCACTTTGGAGACTGCCACAGTGAGGCCGGGATTTAGAGCCATCTGGTAGACGGCAGTCTATCAAAGGATCAGCATCCATGAGAGGATCAGGAAGACTTGGGACAGGAGAGGCCCAGGGATCAGGAAGCGCTGGGAGAGTTCTGGAGGCTGGGGCAGGCATCGGGGAGGGAGCTCAGGGCTTGCTTCTGGAGGGAGGGGCATGGGGGCACTGAAGGGCTCAGGCCCACGGTTCCGGAGCCCTGGGCCGTAGGCCTTTGTCCAGAGTGCGGCTCAGCCACCCTGTGCTCCATTATCCTCCTCCCAAGATGCTGGTATGAGGAGCTGGAGAGCGGTGGACACCTGGGCCAGGAGTGGCAGTGTGGGAAGAGAGGCTGGGCAGCAGGGGAGGGAAGGAGAGACAGCAGGGAGGCTGGCTGAGGAGGTGCGGAGCCTAGGCTGGAGGCACAGGGGCAGATGACACGGCTGAGGACGGTGGGCAGGAGGGGGCAAGCAGGTGGCAGGGCTGGAAGGCAGCCTGGGCATAGGGACAGGCAGGTGGTGTGAGGCTGCGGCTCCAGGACATGGGAGGGCCACCACCCCTGCAGGACATCGGGGGCAAAGCAGGTTGGTGAAGGGATGAGAGCAGGAGCTGTGGCAGCGGGGCTGGGACTCACCAAGGAGGGCACAGTGCTTGATGGCCCAGCAGTAGGCAAAGAAACATTCTTCCAGCGCGCGGGGGAAGGGTGCCTCCGGCGCCAGGGAGTAGTCAATGGAGACGATGGGGGCGCCCAGCTCCTGGGCCCAGCTCTTGAGGTAGGGCTCGTGGGACTTGGAGGTCTGGGCCACAAAGCCGCCACCATGGATATGCACTACCAGGGACCGTGAGCGGGGCGCCTGCTGAGGCCGGGGCCGCAGCTCCAGGCTCCGTGGGCCCTCAGACTTCACCAGGCTGCTGAGCTCCTCACTGTCCTGGGGGTGAGGAGGGCGAGGGGGGTGAGGCTAGGTGGGGCTGTCTGGGCCTTACAAGGGGATGTACTCAGACAGGATGGGGCAGGTATAAGCCGGGAGAGGCAGGAGGGCAGGGGACAGTGGCATGCAGCGGGAAGGGGACCTGGGCTGGGGCTGCCCATGCTCCTTAGCTCTGTACCTGCAGGTAGGCTGAGGACCTACCTGCCCTTCACGCAGGTCATATGAGATGAGCCTGACGAGGACAGGCCCGGGGCCCGTGTGGGCCAGAGGAGGGGAGATGGTGACCGTGAGCTTGGGGTCAGAGGTGAGCGGCATCTCGAAGGCCTCAGGCGGCAGGCTGAGCAGGCGGCTTACCCTCACGGTGGCTGATGCCATATTGGCCAGAGACTGGCAGGAAGGAACAGAAGGGGTGCTGGGGAAGAGCTTCCGGGGGCTGTCTACACACCTCCCCTGTGCTCATCTTTCCCTCCACGTGCTATCCTTGGGCCGGGGCCCCATGGTGACCTGCCGTGGCTTCGGGTGGATCTCTGGGCCTCAGTGTGCCCACTGTAGCAGGCCAAGGTCCTCGCCTGGTCCTTTGCTCACCGATAGCACCTCGATCTCAGTGATATTCCAGAAGGCTTTCCAGAAGTGCACGTCCAGGTTCTGTATGATTCGCTCAAACTCAGCCCCTCGCAGCTCTGGGTCGATGGCGAAGCGACCGCTGGTGAAGAGGGAGCTGGCTGTCACACCTGGGGGTCGAGAGGGGTGTCAGGCTGCTCCAGGGCTGGGAAGGAGGGACAGGTGGGCCGGGGCGGGCAGGGCCTGGCTGGTACTCACTGAGGCCTGTCTCATTACGTTTGTAGTGCTCCCCAAAGGACACCAGCCCGATGGAGATGGTCTGCAGGAACGGCCGGATGGCAGGTGTGAACTGAGGAGAGACATGTGCGTCACCTACCCTCCCAGGAGAGGACAAGGACAGGGCAGAAGTGAGGGGGACACACTCATTCAGTAAGCTCTTCCCTAGCTCCTCCTGTGCTGGCCATGGCTCTGGGGCCCTTCATGGACATGGTGTTTTCAAAGGGAAGAGAGATGGTAAGCAAAATAAACAAAGATGTGTGCAGCCATGCGTGGTGGTGCACACCTATAATCCCAGTACTTGCGAGGCTGAGACAGGAGGATCGCAGGTTCAAGACCAGCCTCTGCAACTAAGCAAGCGACTCAGCAGCTTAGTAAGATTGTTTCAAAATAAAAAATAAAATGGGCTGGGGAGTAGCTCAGAGGTAGAATGCCCCTGGGTTCAATCCCCAAGTACCACAAAAACCAACCACCACCACCACCATCACCAAAGATGTATGCAATATAACACCAAGGAATGACTAATGATTTGAAGGAAGAGACAGTGGGTGGAGGGCCCACCATGAACTGACCACGGGTCAGGCTGCTTGGCCAGGTCTCTGGGGGCTCTGGGTGAGAGGAGAGGTGCTGCCAGCAGAGGGCGGTCAAGTGCATTGAGGCCTGGTAGGCCTGTGCCACAGGTGAAAGCCCGGGGTCCAGTGTGGCAGGAGCAGCGTGGGCCTTCAGAGGAGCAGAGGACTCCAGTAGGGCCCAGGCTGAGGAACATGGATTCCACTTGAGCGTGGGAGGGGTGCCAGAGGGCTGTGAGGTGGGGAGTATATGATGCAGGGATTTCCTAAAGTTCAGAGAAGACAGAGAAGAACAAGGCAGACAGCAGGGGCTAGTTTGGGGGCAACAAGAAGAGGGAGATGGTCAGACAGCCAGATGGGTACTAAAATTTGGGGGCAGAAAGACACCCAGGTGGGGAGACTGGCGCCTAAAAATGGCGACAGGTGGCTGCCATGGACGAATGGAAAGACACAGTGGAATCCCAGGGAAGGGACAGGCAGTTAGGAAGGCAAGGGGAATACAGCATCAGCATCAGCAGAGCCAGAGCCAGAGCCAGTGGGCTCTTCAGTTTATTCAGCAAACTGGCCAAGGTCCTGCAGCATGCTAGACACTGGGCTGCACAGGGACTGAGCAGTAAGGAGATCCCTTCTTGGGGGACAATTTAGAGGGGAGAGGCTGTCCTGTACTCGAGTGGAGCTGGGCCCCAGAGAGAAGCTGTCAGGTGGCCCCGGACCTGCTCCTGGATGGGGGCCCAGTGGGGCAGAGAGCATGCTGGGGGCGCCTGGTTCAGCAGTCCAGGATCTCTTTCTCGTGACTCCAGTGTCAAAGCTGGGCTGTCCCAGCTGGGCTGATTAGTATTTGTGGGCTCAGCTTGGGTGAGGGGGAGTCTGGGATCCTCTGGACTGGGATGCTGAGGGCAGGCTGGTCTGCAGGAAAGCCTGGAGTGGTGACGGAGACTGCCAAACTCAGCTATTACTGAGGTGGGGGTGTGGGGTGGTGGCTCAGAGAGGGTGGGAAGGACTGGAGGGCACACAGTTCCAGGCACTCCTGCTGGGGTTCCCTAGTTGCAGCTAGGGAACGGATGCACCCAGCACTGACCTCTCACAGGGGCAAGTTGGGTTTCTGCTCTAAGCCTCGTGCCCCAAAGTTTCCAGTTCTCCTAGTCTCCAAATCACTTTTTTTTTTTTTTGGTGGTACTGGGAATGGAACCATTCTACCTCCGGGCTATACTCCCAGACCTATTTTGTATTTTTATTTGGAAACAGGGTCTCTTAAGCCAGCGAGGGGCTTTGAACCTGTGAGATCCTCCTGTCTCTGCCTCCCAAGCACGAGGATTACAAGCATACGCCACCACACCGGCTCCAAATCACTTAAAAAAAAAAGTTTATTTATTTTGCAGTACTAGAGATTGAACCCAGGACTTCACACATGCTAGGCAAGTTCTCTACCACTGAGCTAATCCCCAGCCCTCCCCAAATCACTTTTTACACAAGTCCGAGTGCTTTCAGGCTACTCACTTCCCTTGAGTTAGTGAGCTACATCTCTCTGGGTGGTTTGGGATGGGAGCGGGTAGAAGTATTTTAGTCAGGGTCAGGATGGCTAGTTAGGGAGGAGAGAGGCCCTAACCAGGTCTTCCTCACGGTTACCAACTCTGATTGGCTCATTGGTCCTCTCCTGAGGGTCACTTGAAAATCCTGTGATTCTACAGCAACTTGTGAATAAAAAAGCTCAGGGTTCAGTCTGGCAGCTGTAGGTTCTCAGCTGCCTTCCCTCTTCCCTTCCCTCCCAGAACTCCAGTGGGGATGATTCAAGGGGTGCATCTGTACAGGCTAGACCTCTGAGAACAATACCAAGCACCTTCCTAGGGACCTCAAAACTCAAAATGATTTTAGGGGCCATACTCTAAAAAAAGAGTGAAGGAATCTCCTGAGTGTAAGACAACAAAGAGTAGTGAGGATCCTGGTGAAAAAACAAAACAAAACAAAAACAAATACAAGTTAAAAATTTCTTACTACACGATGGATCTGATCCTGGGTCAAGAGTGTGAGATTCCTGTTCCAGCTCTGAGCTGACTTCCCCTTTCTGTATCTGCTGTTTCCTAAATCAAATAATACTGACCACTCTGGTTATTCTGCTCTACTACCGGGCCAGCTCAGAGGCCACTAGGGCCTTCACTATGGGCCCAGAGGGATGCGGGCAGGGACTCACCTGGAAGCCCAGACAGCGGCCATAGAAGCAGCCTTTGTGGAGAGTGACATACTCGCGTAGGAAATCGGCGATGTGCCCCTCATCGCCCTCATAGAAGAGCCCCCCTGGCCGGTTGGTGGTCAGCAGGCGCTGGGCGTAGTAGGCCAGAGCACGGAGCTGGGTGAGGGCAGCCAGGTAGGCCTCCAGTTCAGCCAGGTTGTGGCTGGTGCGGAAGAAGATGCTGCGGCGGTTGGAGGCCACGTAGCGGCATTTGTGCAGCAGGTGAGCCAGGCAGCAGCGGGCTGTGTGCACCAGGCTGCGGTACCCATTGGCTGGCGTCTCTGGGTCCAGGTCGAAGAGGTGTGCCACGCCCAGCAGGCGGCACAGGGTTGGCTCCAGCCCTAGTGCTTGCTCCCGCACACCTGCAAAGACGCTTGACAGTCGCCGTGTGGTCTCTCCAGGGCCCTGGCTTGCGAAGAAGGCCATATTGTCCTCCGCCAGGGTCACCAGCGACTGGGTCATTGTGTGCAGGTCCATGTTGTGCATGAGCCGTGAGGCTGTGGACAGGTGGGAGGCCTGTTACGTGGGGCCACATCACCCCCTACCTGGCTGGGCCTAGGAGTCCAGGCCTCCTCCCACAGGCTCGCTTGCTGACTCCAGCTCCATCCCTGCTCACACCGGGGTGCCCAACCCCAGCCCTCTCTTCCCTCAGCCCCAGGGGCCTAGGACCCTAGGTCTCTCTTCCCTCAGACCTAAGAGGCTGGCCTGTCTCCAGGACTGCGGAGTCTGGGCCTCGTCCCCTCCTTCCGTAGGACCTGTGAGTCCAAGTCTCCATTGCCTTTCTCCTTCTCAGGGGCCAGGAGTTTGAGCTGTCTCCTCTCCCTCAGACCCATAACCAGGCCACAGACCCCCTCTTCAGGACACAGGAGTCCCTCTTCTCCCTTCTTTGGGACTCAGGGACCTGCTGTCCCTAGCCTTTCCCTCTTTCTGGGACCCAGGAAGCTAGACGTTCTCTGGAGCCACAAGAATCTGGTTCTCTAACTCCTGCATCTCTCCTATGACCCAGTGTTGCTCCCACCTTCTTCCTTTCTTCCAGGGACTCAAGAGTTCTGGCACCTGTGTCTGTTTACTTTCCTGGAGCCCAGGACTCCTCCTTGGTTCCAAGAAGTCTGTATGCCCAGCCAGTCCCTTCTCTCAAGACCCAGTAGTCTAGGCCCCCGCCTACCTTTCCTCCTTGGGCTCCACTTGTCCCTACAAGACCCTCCCCACCAACAATATTTGGGAGGGGTCAGCCCTCAGCCCACCCATTCCCTCTCCCAGGACCCTGCTCCCCATGCCCAACTCCCTTTCTGAGCCAGGAATTCATAATTCTAGCTTTACCTCACTGAGGACTTGCTCTCGTCCTTTAAGTCTGGTTGTGGAAACTCCCCCAAACTAAGGCCCCTTCCCTCTTTCTCTGCAGGATCTTCAGAATGACTCCATGGGAGCCATTTGCTTCTCCCATGCTGGTCCCCTGGCCTTTGGGCCCATCCACTCGTCTTAGAGCATGGCCAGCTCTGCTCCTTTGTTGGGAACAGCAGTACTCATCACTGCCACTGACCCTGAACTTACTCAGTGCTACACTCTGCACAGTAGGGATTTCTGTGTGTTTGTGCATTTAGTGAAGCAGCCCCAAGGCCCAGACTGCCTATGCTCAAGTCTCTGTTGCTGCTACATCCCCATTTCATGGGAGAGGAAACTGAGGCTCGGAGGGGTTAAGTAAGGAGCTGAAGAGTGTGTGGAGATTGGCCGAGCCAATTCAAACCCAGATCTCTGAGCCCACAGCTGCTACTTAGGCTGGCTCCCTCCCAAGACCCTAGAGGCCAGGCTCTAGCACTGGCCCTCAGAAACGACCCTGCACTACAGCTGACTCCCCACGCTTCAGGGTCCCCCGGGATCCCTGTTCTCCCCAGGCACTCAGGCCACTGGTTTTGAAAGGCCTGTCACCTAGGGCCTACATAAGCTGCCCTTGTCCCCGTGGTGGGGCCTGCCATCATCTGCCCAAGGGACTCTTCTTTCCAAAAGCCAGCACCCCGCCTGGTTCCTGGGTTGATGGCTCCTGTTTCCCCAGAGGAAGGTGTCTCCTCTCCCTTCCAGGAGTCAGCAGCAGCCATTCCTGCCTTTCCACTGGCCTTGCACTCACCCCTCCCAGGCCTCTTCGGAGCTGGAGCTCCCCCGGCTGGGACTGCTGGTCTGTGGCTAGTGCCAGTAGCAGCCTGGAGCGATAAACCAGGGGAGGGGCCAGCCTACCCAGGGTGTGGCCAGGGCTCCACCTCCCACCCAGAAAGGGCAGCGGGAACCACGTGCTACAAACAGAGCCCTGGCCCAACCCTGCTGCTCCCAGCTCCAGCTGAGAGCAGTTGTTCCAGGCTCCTTTTCCTTAGAACCCAGGAGCCTAGGTCCCCAGACTCCCCAGACCCAGGAGTTCTGACCCCAGCCCCTTTCCCCTCTGGACACAGAAGTTTACTCCCTAGTCCTCCACCCTCAGACCCAGAGTCCAGACCCCAGCCCTCTTTTCACAGATGTAAGGGTCCAGGGCTCCAGCTTCTTCTCCCTTAGACCCAGGGGTCCAGGCTCTATCTAGCCCTCCTGCAGACTCAGGATTTCAGCCCTAGCCCTCCTCCCTCAGACTTTAGAATCTAGGCCCTCGGTCCTCCTCCCTCAGACCCAGGGTCCAGCCCTCAGCCCTCCTCCCTCAGACCTAAGAGTCTAGGTCCTCAGTCCTCCCTCAGACCCAGGGGTCCAGGCCCCAGCCCTCCTCCCTCAGACCGAGGGGTCCAGGCCCTAGCCCTCCTCCCTCAAACCCAGGGGTCCAGCCCCAGCCCTCCTCCCTCAGACCCAGGTGTCCAGGCCCTAGCCCTCCTGCCTCAGACCCAGGGTCCAGCCCTCAGCCCTCCTCCCTCAGACCCAGGGTCCAGCCTTCAGTCCTCCTCCCCTCAGACCCAGGGATCCATGCCCCCAGGCTCCTCCCTCAGACCCAGAGTCCAGCCCCAGCCTTCCTCCCTCAGACCCAGGTGTCTAGGCCCAGTCCTCCTCCCTCAAACCCAGGGACCCAGGCCCTGCCCTCCTCCATCAGACCCAGGGACCCATGCCCCAGGCTCCTCCCTCAGACCCAGGGGTTCAGGTTCTAGTTCTCCTCCCTCAGACCCAGGGGTCCAGGTCCTAGCCCTCTTCCCTCATACCCAGGGGTCCAGGTCCCAGTCCTCCTCCCTCAGACCCAGGCGTCTAGGCCTAGCCCTCCTTCCTCAGACCCAGGGATCTATCCCCATCCCTCCTCCCTCAGACCCAGGGATCCCAGTCTCAGTCTTGAACACTGTCCCCTCTCACCTAGCCAGGCTGGGGCCTGGATTCCTGAGTCCAGGGAGAAGAGGCTGTTCTCCCTCTCCCCAGTGGATTAAGAGAGCCAAAGGCCCAGTGATCTCACCCCCTCCCCCGGGCTGGCCCTGGCACGGACATCCCCAGCTATTGAGGGGAGAGAGGAGGTGGCCAGCCTTGCTCGTCCCTCCTGGGAGGACAGAAGCCAAGGACGGGCAGTGCTAAGCTCAGCTCGGGGCCTGAACCACAGGTCTTACTGGGTGGTATGCCCACACTGGACATCCTGTATCTTACCCACACGGCCCACCTGCTTTGTCCACCACCCCCACCTCACACACGAGGAACCTGAGGCTCAGAGACACACTTGCCCATGTTCCTCCACATGCTCCTGGCCTGGCAGGCCCTTCCTCACCCTTTAGGTCTCAGCTTACGGTGTTCCCAACTGCTCCTCCATTATTTTCTCTTGTGTTTAATTCTTCTTTCCTAGCACTTGACACATTTACAATTATTATTATTATTATTAAATTGTGGTGTACTGGAGATTGAACCCAGTGTTCACGGTAGGCAAGCACTGAGTTGACACCCCCAGATCTTTTTATTTTATTCTGAGACAGGACCTTGCAATCCTCCTGCCTCAGCCTCTCAAGTAGCTAGGATTATAGATGTATGCTGGCTGCGCCTGACATTCAGTTGTTTATATGTTTGTGGTTTATCTCCCCCAGGTTTTATGGCTTTTTAGGAAGAATACAAAGTTAAAAAGGAAAAACTGGAAGCCAGGCGTCGTGGTGCACGCTTGTAATCCCAGATGTTAGGAGGCTGAGACAGGAGGACAGCCTCAGCTACTTAGTGAGGCCCTTTGCAACTCAGTGAGACCCTGTTTCAAAATAAAGAATAAAAAATAGGGCTGAGGGTGTAGCTCCGAGGTAGATTGCCCCTGGGTTCCATCCCCAGTACTGCAAAAAAAAAAAAAAAAAGGGCAAAATTGGGCCTTGGAAGGGTCAAATGGGAAGGGTCAAATGTGCAAATGAAAGGCCGTGAGGCCTGAACATCACTTAGACTGGTCATAGCTAAGTCCTCTTTGTCTCTGCCATGGACTGTCATCCCTATGAGGGCAGAAGGTGGTTCCAAGGCCTCTCATGGGGCCTAGCAAACTGTAGGTGCTCAGAAAATGTCTGTAGAAGAAAGGAGGCATAAATTATCAGAGTGGGGACTGAAAGAGGTGAAAGAGAGCTTGGGAGAAGGCTGCCCCTTCCCAGGGCCAGCAAACAGATGGACAGACTGGGTCCTCAAGAGGTAGTTCAACTTGGCCGCTCTAACAGTGGACACTGACTTGAGCCACTAGCCAGGCAATCCTGGGTCAGTTGGACTTCCTCATCTGGAAACTGTACTTGGCCATTCTGCCTAGCTATGGTGGGCAGCATGCTTTGTAAGTGGCACCTGATAGGTGCCTCTTGCTCACAGGTGATGAAGGCTGAAGCCAGGGCCCTGCACAGTCTTGGCAAACACTGGGCCAGTGAGCTACATCCTAGGGCCTGCTCACTTTCTTTCTTCCTTCCTTTCTTTCTTCCTTCCTTCCTTCCTTCCTTCCTTTCTTTCTCTCTTTCTCTCTCTTCTTTCTTTCTTTCTTTCCTTCTTTCTTTCTTTCTTTCTTTCCTTCTTTCTTTCACAGGTCTGGGAATGAGCTACACCCCCTGCCCTATTTTTTATTCTTTATTTTGAAACAGGGTCTCACTAAGTTGCAAAGGGCCTCACTGAGTAGCTGAGGCTTTCCGCGAACCGTGATCCTCCGGTCTCAGTCTCCCGAATGCTGGGATTACAAGCGTGCGCCACCACACCCGGCTCTTTCTTTTCTTTCTTCCTTCCTTCCTTCCTTCCTTCCTTCCTTTCTTTCTTTCTTTCTTTCTTTCTTTCTTTCTTTCTTTTTTTGTGGTACTGAGGATAGAACCCAGGGGCTTTTCTACCTCCGGGCTATACTCCCATACCTATTTTATATTTTATTTGGAAACAGGGTCTCACTAAGTAGCTGAGGCTGGCTTTGAACCTGTGTGATCCTCTTGTCTCAGCCTCCCAAGCGCGGGGATTACAAGCTTGTGCCACCACGCCTGGCCACCGTTTTCTTCCTTATATTTTGTGGTGCTGCGGATCAAATCCAAGGCCTCATGCATGCTGGCATGTGCTCTACCACTGAGCTACCCCTAACCCAGAGTGGTATTTTCTGCACATGGGCTTGCTTGGCCTCCTGGAAATGGTGGATTGGGTAATTTTTCTCGGTGGCACTTGTCACAGTCTAACATATTTTACATTTTTCTACAGTCTGTTTGCTGTCTCCCCAACTATATTCTAGGTTCACTGGGGCAAGGCCTTCTCTTTTAGTCCGCACTATGGGTGCCAGGTGCATGTGGTATATTTTACCTGAGACTGCGATTTCCCATTTTTTAAATCCAGTCTCATTCACTTCCTATACATGGGGTAGAGGTCTTTATTAAAAATGAGGAAAGAAGCCAAATGTGGCAAATGCTTGTAATCCTAGTATTTGGGAGACTGAGACAAGAGGATTACAGGTTCAAGGCCAGCCTCAGTAACTTAGTGAGACCCTGTTTCAAAATAAAAAATAAAGCCTGGTGTAGTGGCACATACTTGTAATCCCAGTACTTGAGAGGCTGAGACAGGATGATCAGAGGTTCGAGGCCAGCCTCAGTTACTTAGTGAGACCCTCCGCAACTCGGGATATTTTGTTTCAAAATAAAGAATAAAAAATAGGGCCAGGGGTATAGCTCCAAGGTAGAATGCCCCTGGGTTCAATCCCCAGTACTACAATAAAAATAAATAAATACTGGGTATGGTGGCACACTTCTGTAATCCCAGTATTTGGGAAGCTGAGACAGGAGGACCATAGGTTTGAGGATAGTCTCAGCAAGTAGTGAGACTTTTATCAACCTAATGTGACCCTGTTTCAAAAATAAAAAATAAAGCTGGGAGTGGTGGCACACACTTGTAATTCCAATACTTGGAAGGCTAAGTATTGGAATGATGGGAGGATTGCAGGTTCAAGGACAGCCTCAGCAAGTAGCCAGACTCTTATCAACCTAGCGAAGCGAGACCCTGCTTCCAAATAAAAATAAAATAGGGCTGGAGCTTGAGCTTGGAGGTAGAATGCCCCCGGGTTCCAGCGCCACAAACAAAATGAAACAAAATAAAAACAAAAACAAAATAGGACTACTGGGGGTATAGCTTGAAGGAAGAATGCCCCCTGAGCTCAATTTCCAGTACCACCACCACCACCACAAAAAAAAAAAAAAAAAAAAAAAAAAAAAAAAAAAAAGATGGAGGTGTAGCTCAGAAGTAGAATGGCCCTGGGTTCAATCTCCAGTACCAAAAAGGTGGGTGGGTGGGAGACAGAAGACAGAACAGAACCAGCAACTTGTACAAAGTAGCGAGGAAGGTACTGGAGACTGCAGGGCCCTGCCCTTTGCTCTATTCCAGGGGCTTCTCTGAGGGCTGGCTAGAGCCAGGAGGAGGGGATGCTGAGGTTGCCAGAAACTTGCTAAGAATCCCAGGCAGAGGGCACTGGGGCAAGGGCAGGCCTACTAGAGCCATGCAGAGCATGGCATGAGTGGGGCAGAGGTAGGGCTGGTGTGTGTGGGGGGGTCCAATTGCCTGGGCCCCAGCCCTTTGCCTTCAAAAACCATTGGACAACCAGATCTGGCCTAGACTTTGGCCCCTGGGGATGGAGCATGGGTGAGAAGGGCAGAGGGGAAGGAAGTAGGAGGGTGAGGACTGGACGGGGCCATAGCCTGGGAGGGAGCAAGGCCCTGAAGAGAAAGGTCTGGGGGCCTGCGATCAGATGCAGGTGTGGGCAGACGAGCGCGGTCCTTCCCTGAGAGCGTCAGCACGCAGGAGCAAGCGTGTGCGCCAGCACTGTTACCTTTACAGAAGTAATGTGTCATCCTGCCTGCAACCCATGAGGTGGGGACCACTGTCATCCCCTTTGGGCAAGTGAGAAACTGAGGTACGGAGAGGTGAGGGTCACACAGTTGGCAAAGGGCAGCCAGGGCGTGCTGCTCGTCTCTGCCTGTATCTGTGTCTGTGCTGCTCTTTTTTTTTTTTTTGTGGTACTGGGAGTGAACCCAGGGGCAGTCTACCTCTGAGCTACACCCCAAGCTCCATCTTTTATTCTTTATTTTGAAACAGGGACTCACTGAGTAGCAAAGGGCCTCACTAAATACTTGAGGCTATCGCGAACTGCCATCCTCCTGTCTCAGCCTCCCAGATGCTGGGATGACCAGCGTGTGCCACCGCGCCCGGCTCGTGCTGCTCCTTTTGCCTATGCTTCAGCTGTGTGCTTTCTGGGTGTCTTTGGGGCTCACGTGTCTGTGTGTACATCTGTAGGTATGTGTCATGGCCACTGTGTCCTGGACTGTTTGTGGATGGGTATGTTGACATTTTCCCTCACTCTGTGCACTTTTTGGTATGCCTGAAGGTACGTGTGTTCAGGCCGGCGCCATGGCATGTGTGTTTCTTAGCCTGTGATTGTATCTTGAGTTCTCTTGGCTGGTGAGCCCGTCTGGGCAAGTGTTTGTATAGGAATGTATGTATACATTTGCATGTGTTCTGGCCTCCTTGTGTGTGTGATAAGAACAGATCTCCCCCTATGTGCTCAAGCAGAAACCCAGGGCATCGTCTTGACCACGTCTGCCCTATCCATTCCATCACCCAGTCCCCTTCAGTCTACCCCAGAAACTTCCCCAACCTGGCCCTGCTCCCACCACCACTGCCTCCTCCCTGGCCACACCATAGCATGTCCATCCAGATGACTGTACAGCTCTGTGTGTTTCAGTCTGTTCTCTGCATAGCAGCCAGAGGAGCTTCCTAAAACATAAATCCAAGCTCACACTCCCAACCCTTCCCTGCCCCTCCACCTTGCTCTCAGGACAAAGCTCCAAGTCCAGGATACGGCCTCCCATGCCAGGTACATTTTCCTCCCCTGCCCACCTGGCTTCCTGCTTCCTGTTCCCATCCTCCTTCCCTCTCTGAGCTCCCCTCTGCATCATCATGTGCCGCTGCCTGGGGCCTCAAGGTCTCTGCCCTTGCTGTCTTCTCTGTCCTCCCTGCCCCCTTGCAGTTAACGCCTGCCCATCCTTGGGTCCAATGTCACCTCCTTGGAAAGCGTCCCTCTTTTATTTTCTCAGTGTTTTTCCTCTATTTTATCTGCCACTGT
Source organism: Muscardinus avellanarius (assembly GCF_963383645.1). Taxonomy (NCBI): domain Eukaryota; kingdom Metazoa; phylum Chordata; class Mammalia; order Rodentia; family Gliridae; genus Muscardinus; species Muscardinus avellanarius. Next base: position 55,064,756 of record NC_137796.1, read on the forward strand.
TTACAACAATAGTCACATTTGATGTCTATGTCCCCGTCTCCACTGTGAGTCTGTCCTGCTGGCCACCAAGAGCCTACACCTGGCACTACAGGTGTTCAGTGAGTTATCTGTTGAATGAATCTGTGGGACCGGAACCTTTTCCGTCCAGAATCAAGGTTGGTACACACAGCAATTGCTAACCCATATACTTCCTGCCCCGAGGAGGTCGAGGGTGGTTCACTGCCTCAGTGCTGTCATCTGGAAAATGGGTGATCGTAATGACACTAGCCTCATCTAATCACTGGCATGATCAAACTCGTAATAAAGACTGCTCCAGCCTGCCCAGATGCCATCGGGGCAGGAGTGGGGTCTGATTCACCCACCTGAGGCCTGGTACCAGGAGGCCCTTTAGAAATGACAGGTGAATCTCAGATCTTGGGGGAAATGAGCCTTTGTGAGTAGATGGGTCCATGAGTCTGTGACTGAACTGGCTGGGTCTTAGGCAGGGGCCTCTACATAAGCAGATTGTGTGTGTGTGTGTGTGTGTGTGTGTGTGTGTGTGTGTGTGTGTGTTACTAGGAATTGAATCCAGGTACCTCTGAGCTACACCCCCAGCCCTATTTTATTTTTATTTGGAAACAGGGTCTCACTAGGTTAATGAGAGTCTCACTGTTTGCTGAGGCTGTCCTCGAAGCTGTGATCTTCCTGTCTCGGCCTCCCAAGAACTGGGATTACCGGCATGTGCTACCACACCTGGCTTTCATCAGATTCTTTCTGACTCCTCCAGACAACCATAAAGGAAGCATGATTATTCATATTCCTGTGTTACAGTTCATGCATTCCTTTACTTATTAATCCAATAAATATTTGAGTACCTATGTGTCTGGCATTCTAGACTCTGGCATTGTTGTGTACACAAGGCAGACACAGCCCCACTCTTAGAGAGCTCACTCTCTCTCTAGTGGGGTCAAGCAGTAATAATTACCTTCACTTCTCCTGAGGAACAACTGCGTGCTAAATGGTCTAAATTCATTTGAACCTGACAGTACTTCAAATCAGGAACTCCTATAATTATAACCATTTTAGAGCTCAAAAAGTTGAGGCAGGGAAAGAAGCCCAAACACCCAGGTTCATTCTTTCTTTCTCTTTTTCTTTCCTTCTCTCTCTCTCTCTCCTCCCTCCCTCTCTCTTTTCTTGGTACTAGGTATTGAACCCAGGATATTCTACCTCTGAGCTAGACCCCCTAGCCCTATTTTATTTTTTATTTTGAAACAAGGTCTCACTAAGTTACTAAATTGCAGAGACTGGCCTCAAACTTGCACTCTTCCTGTTTTAGCTTCCTAAATACTGAGATGACAGGCCTGTGCCACCACGCCCAGTAATACCCGGGGTTCCTTACTGCGGTCTGCGGTGCTTTGGGGTATACCATCCTGCTTGAGATGCCCAATGTCTTGCTGTATGGCAGAGCGTGCCCTGAGGATCCAGGCTGAGCTCCCAGCCTGTTTGAGCTTGTGTATGGAGTTTGGCACCAGATGTAGTTCTACCCTCGGCTAATGATGTGGGGGCTGGAGGCGGGGCACAATGAGTTTGAGCTCCCTGAGGTTGTGAGCCATGTCAGTTTCTTTCCTGCACAAGAACTTCCCACAGGTCCTCACCAAGATCGAAAAGGACTCATAACTGAGCCAGGACTTAATGCCTGCCCTTGCCTGACGCTCTCTCTGGTCTGTCCGTCTTCCTTTAGCCTTACTAGTCCCAGGGAACCCGGATGATAGCCCTCCTTTTTACTCCTTAGGTCCAAAGCCAACCCAGAGCGTCTTGTCTTGGTCGGGGTGGGGGTCAGGAGGTTAGGCTCCAGTGGGGCTGGGATGACAGCGGTGACTGGCAATGAATGATGGATGGATTGCCTGAGGGGGGTGGTTGGGGCAGCGACAGCTGGACTGGCCCTGCTGCCTGCTGCATTCCCCACTTCGGGGCACCCTTTCCTACCTTTCTCTGAATCTCCCCTAAACTTCCCTTTGGGGCAACAGCGGCGGAACCCCTTCCCCGTTATCCCCGCAAGCGCGGGAGACCTGAAAAACGCCTTTTGGACCATTTTCCAGGCGGGAACACTGAGGACAGCAGTTGCCCTTGGGTTACACAGCGGATACCGAATCGGACCTTGGTCCAAGAGACTCGCGAGCCGGACTCTGCTCCCCAGACGGCCGTGGGGCGACTGGTAGCCTCAGCGCCGGGGTGGGCACTCCACTCTCGCCGCGCCCCCACGCGGGGCGGCCATGAGCCGTCCCGGGGCTCCCCTTCGCACGCAGTGGGCCGGCCCGCTGAGTCCTGCGCGCCCCGCGGAGGCGCGGGCCCTGCCCGGCTGCTGCCTGCGCCCGCGCGCTCACCTTTGGCCTTGTCTTTCCGCCACCGCCGGCGACTGCGGCTCCTCGACCCCTCTTTGGCATTCTTCGACACCCTGGCTGACTCCATCAATTCTTTGCGGTCCGGGCGCGGGAGCCCAGTTCCAGCCGCCAGGCCCCGCCCCGAGGGCCAATCCTCACCACGCACCACCGCCGGGCCCCCATGGCAGCCAATCCCCGGCTCGCTGCGCCCTGGGTCCCGCCCCCCGAGCAATCACCGCCGCGCTCCCCGCCGGGCCACGCCCCCGGCCGTTAGGGTGAGGGCCTGGCTCCGCCCCCCGAGCGTATTAAAGGGCCCGCGACACAAAATGCAGACCCAGAGGCGGCGAAAAGCGTCCTTTGGACAGGACTTTTGGGGAACCCCGCAGGGCTCACCCCGACAGCGAAGCCCGGCTCGTCTCACGCGCCGGTGCTCAGCCTCGCTCTCCCACTCACCTTCCCACGAAGGGATCCCCTCCCTAGCATGGCCCAGCCCGCCCGCCCCGAGGAAGGGGAGAGCGGGGCGCCGCTGAGCCTCCACCCTGGCAGGGGCTGGGCTGGGGCGGCCCTGGAGGCATTGGGGCAGCCCCGCCTTCCCGCGCCTCTGTCTCACTTCTGTTGCTGGCTTTCTTGGGGTTACTTTCTCCCCCTGTCCTCTCCCTGTTCCAGAGGATAGAAGGGAGGAGGGAAGGAGAATGCTCGGCGCCTGCGCACCCAATGGAGGCCGCAGGCTGGCCGGCAAAGGGTCGGAAATAGAGGAAGGGGCAGGCTACTGCACGCGCCCAGGAAAAGGCGGGAAAACCGAGGAGGTGCGAGGCTCCCGCACGTGTTCTGCCAACTATCAAAGGGGTGCCTGAGGAGAGGCGGCCTTGACAGGCCCCGCGGGGGTGCGGAGTGGAGGGCATGTCCCTTGAGACTGGGATCTGGAGGCACAGAGCAATAGCTCTCGGTCTTTGGCGTTGAAAAAAGCAGGGTGCCAACTCTCTGCATCCCGCCTCTCCTCCCCTTTCTCCCAAAGCATACAACCAACCCTGGCGCTGAAACTAACTCCTCTGTTCTCAGCACAGAGAGGGACCATCCAGCTCTTTTCGGTGGAGACACCACCATTGCCTGGCCTCCAGACTATGGCCTTCCAGGTGTCCTCAGATTCAGGATTGGGGCTGCACTGCCCCTCCAGCCAGGATGTCCTCCAATTCCTGGGTAAAACTTGCATTCCTCCTTCTCCACAGCAGGGGTTTTGAAAAGAAAGAAGGAAGATCAGGGCTTCAGGGCCTGGAGAGGGAGCTGGAGCCTGCACCCTTGGGTCACCATGGCCTGCTTCAGAGGAGCCCCAAGAACAGCCAAAGGCTTGGGCCCATTACCTCCTAACACCCCAACCTTCCTTCCATCAGTCCTTGCCTTTGCAAGAGACTTTGGCAGCAACCCACAGTTCCTCTCCCAGGTGCCTCTTACCTAAGAATTCAGCCTCCAAGGCCATTCCGCCTGGCTGGCCTGAGAGTTCCTATAGAGGCCGCTGGGAAGGAAGACAGTGACTTCCTGGCAGCAGAGGTCAGATCTGCTGAGGTTTTGAAGGCTTGGATGTTGGGCCTAATCTGCACGGAAGCTCTGGAGGGTAAGGTCCACACTCAGCATTGCCTTCCTGGTGCTTACCACGTCTGCCCCAGAACCTATGCCCAGGCAGCCAGTGCTGGGTCAGTTTTTGTAGATGGATGAATGAATACAGGGAAGGGGGCAGCTTTCTGGTATTCTGGTCCCTCACCCAGAGCTCTTTCCTACCTCTATATGATCCCCCCCCCCCCCCGAGTCCTCTTAAAGGTGCAGGGGAGAAAGTCAGACCCTGGCTTAGATCCCGGGCTTGCCTGCCGCTTCCTTAATGCACTGTCTTGTGCAAGATTTTATTTATTTATTTATTTATTTATTTATTTATTTATTTATTTATTTTTGTGGTACTGATAATTGAACCCAGGGGCATCCTGCCACTGGAGCTATACTCTAGCCCTAAGTTGCAGAGGGCCTCACAAATTGCTGAGGCTGGCTGCAAACCTGCTATTCTCCCGTTTCAGCCTCTCAAGTACTGAGATTACAAGCATGCACCACCGTGGACCTTTTAGCTATAAAATAGGGCTGGCTGTGGAGCTTTCTCTCATAGGACTGTTGAAGAATTACCTGAGCTAAACTGGCATACAGTAAATCGTTAGTATTTCTTTGTTTTTTGGTACTGGGGATGGAACCCAGGGGCATTCTATCTCTGAGCTACACCTCCACCTATTTTATTAACTTACTTTGAATCAGGGTCTAAGTTGCTGAGGGCCTCACTAAGCAGCTGAGGCTGGTCAAGAACACACGATCCTCCTGTCTCAGCCTCTCAAGTACTGGGATGACAAGTGTGCGCCACCACGCCTGGCACTATTCCTTGAATGAGTGAATGCGTGAATGGCTGTCCTTGGGAGGCTCCAGCTCTTGTGGGTTGACTCACCTGTGTTCTGGTAGTGTCTGGGAGTCGGGGCACGGGTTTTCTTCCCACTATATCCTGTTGTAGCTTCATAACCAGGTTTCTTTTTGAATGCTAGCTTCATTGCTGGGGTCACTGTCCTGCCCACGGGGGACAGAGGATCTGTCTCTGATGATGGTCTCACATCTGATTCTGACTCAGAATCTGTGACCCATTCATGAAATGTCTTCTTGTGGGCCATTTGCTGTATGGGTTTTTCCGGCATTCTTTTGAGAAATTTCCACTGAACCGATATTCCCTTCTTGGGTTTGGCTCCTTGGACTGGAGGTATTTGCTGGGTCGTAGGGTTCTGGACAAGTGGTTTCTTTCTGGGTCCACGTATAGCCTGGGCTGTTGGTGTTAACTCAGCTGCAAGTTGAGCTAGAGATGGCTTTGTGGGCCCGAGTCCTGCCTGGGCTCCATGGCTCTCTGTCACTTCCAGGTCCTGTAGCCTCACAGACACTCTTCCCAGCCTGAGTTCATCCTGGGAGGAAATTTCCTGTCCACTGAAGTACGCCTTTGGCGTGGAGGGTGATTGCTGTGGCGTAGCTTCCTGTGGGGCATGGTATTCCTGACACAAAGCGGATTTTTGTGGTGCTCCAGGTTCCTGCTGGGATTCAGCTTCGTGTCGGGCCAGAGGCTCCTGCTGGGCGAGGGGTCTTGGCTGTGACACAAGCCCCTGTTGGGTACTTGGTTCCAGCTGAGTCTCTGATCTTGGCTTGCCTATGGGTGTCTTCTCTGGCCCAGGGTCTGGCTGGGTGATAGGCTGCTCAGGTTCTTGATCGGGTTTAGATACTAACTCAGAACCTGACTCGACTGTTGTTATTTCCCTCATGGGAGATGTTGATCTCCCAGGCCTCATCTTTCCGTCCCCCCAGGCCTCCCTCTTCACAGATCTCTCATGAGGGCTCCTCCCTTTAGGTTCTGATCCTTCATCTTGGCATCCCTGCTCCTTCTCTTTAAGGCAGCTGGCCAGTGGGTCCGTCGCTGCTGCCCCCACCCCCGTGCCAAGTGATACACCCTGTCCCTCCTGCTTTGGGGGGATTAGGAATAGGAGAAGGCTGTGCACCCAGCACTCTTACCAGAAGGGAGGGGCTTGCCCTCTTGTGTCATAAATAGCGCCCCACCCCACTCACTGCTCAGTTAAAATGTTCCTTCTCAGAAGGTAGGCACCCCAGTATTTAGCCTTCTGTTTCATCCGGATGACACAGATGGATGACTGTTCTTTTCTCCCCCTCCCCATCTGATGTTTGAGGAAAGGATTAGAGGGGGAGACAATCTTTCTATTTATAACAATTTTTTCCTCTTAATTTCTAAAAATGGTTGTTTAATCTCCTTATATTGTCACTGTTTCACACCCATACTTAAAAAAAAGTGATGTTCTCCCACTTTCGCAGCTTGAAGCCCTTTGAATGACCTCTGGGATGCTCTGCACCATCTTTCCGGCCCTGAACTGAGGGGCCTGCATGCGTATCTTCTGAATTAGATTGGAACCCACAGAATACAATGACTGTTGATGCTGACAGTGACAGACGTCAGAAGCCGCCTACATGCTAGGAGACTGGGATGTTTTTCTTTAACCTATATATATTTTTTAATAAGACAATGTGTGACTCATTGCTATGCCTGTTTTTTTGTTTTGTTTTGTTCCACCTAGCTCTTACTTCAGAAAGGTTTGTTGAATGGGTGAAAGAATCAAAAGTTGGGCAGCAGAGAAAGAGCAGAGCGCATGGTGGGGAGGGAGAACCTGGGCTGGGTTTGGGGTGAGTAGGGTAAAGTGGGTCGTTTGGCTTGAATGTGAGTTGTCAGACCCCACCGGAAAGAAAAGACTTTAAGCTATTACATTTAATAACATTTATTGGCTTTTGATCGCTACTCTCCTGTATTTAAGGTTGAGTGAGACTGGCAAGGAGACTGGAGTTTTCTAGATTCTTTCAGAAAATTAGGCTTAAACCTGGGTAAGGGGAGGGCACAAGAAAGGCCTGACAAGAGAGGAACCAGGAAGCAATAGTCAATATGATGTTGCGAAAAGTTCCTTTTGGGAGAACTGGGATGACTTAGGGGGTGGGGACAGGGGAGAATAAGAACTTGTTTAAGCAGTGCTCACTGCCTTTTTTCTTTCTCTCCTTTTTTTTTTTTTGTGATGGTAGGGATTGAACCCACAGGCATTCTACCTTTGAGCTACACCCCCAGCCCTATTTTATTTTATTTTATTTATTTATTTATTTTTTGTGTGTGGTGCTGGGGGCATTCTACCTCTGAACTATACCCCCAGCCCAATTTTTTATTTTTTTAATTTTTTTTTAATTTTTTATTTTTTTGTGGTACTGGAGATAGAACCCTTCTACCTCCGGCTACACTCCCAGACCTATTTTATATTTTATTTGGAAACAGGGTCTCTTAAGCCAGCGAGGCTGGCTTTAAACCTGTGTGATCCTCCTGTCTCCGCCTTCCAATGGCGGGGATTACAAATGTGCGCCACCACGCCCGGCTTTATTCTTTATTTTGAAACAGGGTCTCACTGAGTTGTGGAGGGCCTCACCAAGTAGCTGAGCTGTCCACAAGCCTGCGACACCCCTGTCTCAGCCTCTCATATTTTTTGTTTTGAAACAGAGTCTCACTAGGTTGATGAGATTCTCACTACTTGCTCAGACTGTCCCTAAACCTGTGATCTTCCTACTCTTTTTCCTTTTCTTCTTTCTTTCTTTGTATTGGGATGGAACCCAGGGGCATTCTACCCCTGAGCTACACCCCCCAGCCCTTTTTATTTTCTTATTTTGAAACAGGGTCTCGGTAAGTTGCTGAGGGCCTCCCTAAGCACCCACTGCCTTTTCGACAATTTTAATCAGGAGAGCAGCTCTTGGAGTTCCTAAAAGGGCAGAGCAAAGCTTGCTAGCTGACATCTTTTGAGAAACTGCTGGCAGGCTCTGGTGTGCTTGTTTGGTTTCCTGTGATGCCTTTGGTGTCCTAGGGTACAAAGCAGGGGAGGCTAGTGTTAAAAACATTTAAAATTTTTAATATTTATAGAGCTTACAAGAGTAAGACTTGTCCAGTAGAAAAAAGTAAAATAAATATATCCAGTAAAAAGGAAAAGGCTAGCTAGGCATGGTGCTGCATGCTTGTAATCCCGGCATTTGGGGGGGACTGAACCCAGGGGCATTTTATTTATTTATTTATTTTTTTTATTTTTTATTTATTATTATCATTATTTTCTTTTTTGGTGGTACTGGGGTTCCTGGAAGCCCTTCTACCTCCGGGCTACACTCCCAGACCTATTTTTACATTTTTTTATTTGGAAACAGGGTCTCCTAAGCCAGCGCGCGCGGCTGGCTTCGAACCTGCGCGATCCTCCTGTCTCTGCCTCCCAAGCGCGGGGATTACAAGCGTGCGCCACCACGCCCGGCTCCCAGGGGTATTTTAAACAGGGTCTCACTGAGTTGCAAAGGGCCTTACTAAGTAGCTGAGGCTATCCAAGAACCATGTTCCTCCCGTCTCAGCCTCCCAAATGGTGCATGCTTATAATCCTAGTACTTGGGAGGCTGAGACAGGAGGATTGCAGGTTTGTGTTCAGCCTCAGCAACCTCATGAGGCCTTCTCCAACTCACTGAGACCCTGTTTCAAAATAAAATATAAAAATAGGGCTGAGAGCCGGGCATGGTGGTGTACACTTGTAATCTCAGCATTTGGAGGCTGAGACAGGAGGATCGTGGTTCTCAGACAGCCTCAGCTACTTTTGCCCTTTGCAACTCAGTGAGACCCTGTTTCAAAATAAAGAATAAAAAATAGGGCTGGGGGTGTAGCTTGGAGGTAGAGTGCCCCTGGGTTCAATCCTCAGTACCTCAAAAAAAAAAAAAAAAAGGCTGAGAATATAGCTCAGAGGTGGAATGCTTCTGAGTTCAATCCTCAATAACACACACACACACACACACACACACACACACACACGTTATAGGTACCGCCAGTTTTATATTACTTTTTTTTTGTGGTACTGGGGTTCCTGGAAGCCCTTCTACCTCCGGGCTACACTCCCAGACCTATTTTTACATTTTTATTTGGAAACAGGGTCTCCTAAGCCAGCGCGCACGGCTGGCTTCGAACCTGCGCGATCCTCCTGTCTCCGCCTCCCAAGCGCGGGGATTACAAGCGTGCGCCACCACACCGGGCTATATTACTTCTATCGACAGTGTATAGGGATCCCTTTTGTTTGTGTGTGTGTGTGGTGCTGGGGATTGAACCCAGGGGTATTCTAACTCTGAGCCATACCCCCAATCCTATTTTTAAGGTTTTATTTTTTTGAGGTACTGGGGATAGAACCCAGGGGCATTGTACCTCCAAGCTGCACTCCTAGCCCTGTTTTTCATTCTTTATTTTGAAACAGGGTCTCACTAAGTTGTGGAGGGCCTCACTAAGTAGCTGAGGCTGGCTGTGAACCTGTGATTCTCCTGTCTCAGCTTCCTAAGTACTGGGTGCACCACCGTACTCGGTTCGTGTGTGTGTGCGTGTGTGCGTGTGTGCGTGTGTGCGTGTGTGCGTGTGTGTGTGTGTGTGTGTGTGTGTGTGTTACTGGGGACTGAACCCAGAAGCATTCTGCTTCTGAGCTATACTCCAAGTCCTACTTTATTTTTTATTTTTGAAACAGGTTCTCACTAAGTTGCAGAGGGTCTTGCTAAATTACTGAGGCGGGTTCAAACCTGCAATCCTCCTGTTTCGGTGTCCCAAGTACTAGGATTACAGGTGTATACCACCACACCCATTCTTGATAACATTTGTATACTAAGCCTTGAGCCCACGGGGTGTTCTACCTTTGAGCTACCCTCCCTGGCCCAATTTTATTTTATTTTATTTATTTTATTTTTTGCAGTACTGGAGATGGAACCCAGGGGCATTCTACTTCTGAGCTACACACCCAGTCCTATTTTTTATTCTTTATTTTGAAACAGGGTCTCACTGAGTTGCAAAGGGCCTCACTAAGTAGCTGAGGCTGGCCACGAACCGCCATCCTCCGGTCTCAGCCTCCCGAATGCTGGGGTTACAAGTGCGCGTTTAGATCCTTTCGTAGCAATTCTGAAAGCTGTATCTTTTGCGTGAGAAGGGGCTGTGGCTGGCTTCTGCCTCGGAGCCCAGGCCGGGCTGCTTCCAGGGTAGAGTTGCTTTGCCAGCAGATGGCCTGTATCAGCTGAACTTTGCTACAAGAGCCGCCTGTGTTGGAGAACCGAAAGCCTAGGCTTAAAGTACTGGTCTGTCCGGAATTTTGCGACCCTTAGTTTCTCAACTGTGCACTCATTTATCTAGAAAGTGAGCGAGCCAGAATTATTTTGATACGTTCAATGCATAGATGAAAAGGCTTTGGCTGTTTACCAAGAAACCTGTGTACCATACCCGGCTGTCTCTCTTTTGTTTTGAAAAAGGGTCTCTCTGGCTTATTGAGGACCTCGCTAAATTGCTGAGGCTGGCCTTGAATCTGCAATCCACCTGTCTCAGCCTCCCAAGTACTGGGACTTAAGGCGTGCACCACCATGCCTGGCTTGAATTTTTTTTTTTTTTTTTGGTGGCACTGAGGATTGAACCCAGGGACATTCTACCTCTGACCTACAACCCCCAGCCCTATTTTATTCTTTATTTTTTGAAATAGAGTCTCACTAAGTAGTGGAGGGCCTCACTAAGTAGCTGAAGCTGGCTGCAAACCATGATCCTCCTGTCTCAGTGTCCATAGTACTGGGATTACAAGTGTCCGCTGCTATACCTGGCTTCTGATTTGCTTTTTTTTTGGTGGTACTGGGGTTCCTGGAAGCCCTTCTTCCTCCGGGCTACACTCCCAGACCTATTTTATATTTTTGAAACAGGGTCTCTTACGCCAGCGCGGCTGGCTTCGAACCTGCGCGATCCTCCTGTCTCCGCCTCCCAAGCGCGGGGATTACAAGCGTGCGCCACCACGCCCGGCCCCTGATTTGCTTTTTGAAAAATACTTTAGAACTGCCAGCTGAGCCAGGCATGATATATCTTAGTACTTGAGAGGATGAGACAGGAGGATCTCAGGTTGGTGGTCAGCCTCAGCGATTTAGTGAGACTCTGTCTCAAAACGTAGAATAGAATTGGGGGTATAGCTCAGAGGAAGAATGTCTCTGGATTCAACTTCCAATACTAAAAGAAAAGAGGCTTGGAGGTAGAACCCTCCTGGGTTCAAACCCCAGTATTAAATGACAAAACCCAAGCCAGGTGTGGTGGTGCACACTTGTAATCCTAGCACTTGGGAGGCTGAAAAAGGAGAATCCCATAGGTTTGAAGCCAGCTACTTAGCAAGGCTCTCAGCAACTTAGTGAGACCCCGTTTCCAAATAAAGTATAAAAATAGGTCTGGGAGTATAGCCCAGAGGTAGAAAAGCCCCTGGGTTCCACCCTCAGTACCACACACACACAAAAAAAGTAAAAAGTAAAAAAAAAAAAAAAAAAAACACCTGCCAGATTAGCAGACAGGCACATGTCTGTAATCCAAGCTATTCAGGAGACTGAGGCAGGATAATTGTGACTTCAAGGCCAGTTTGAGTAACAAGGCAAGACCCTATCTTAAAAACAAACACCTTGCAAGACTAGAGAGGCATCAGATTAGTTTTCCTTTGTTGTCCTCCTCCTCCTCTTTTTTTTTTTTTTTTTGTGGTACTGACGGTGGAACCCAGGGGCTTTCTACCTCCAGGCTATACTCCCAGACCTATTTTATACTTTATTTGGAAACAGGGTCTCACTAAGTTGCTGAGAGCCTCACTAAGTAGCTGAAGCTGGCTTCGAACCTGCACGATCCTCCTGTCTCAGCCTCCCAAGCGCGGGGATGACAAGCGTGTGCCACCACGCCCGGCTCCTCCTCCTCCTTTTGTGGTACTAGGGAGTTGAGCTCAGGGGCGTTCTACCATCAAGCTGCATTCCCAGTTCTTTTTTCTTTCGTTATCTTCTTGTTTGGAAACGGTCTCACTAGGTTGCTGACACTGTCCTGGAACCTGCGATCCTCCTGTCTCAGCTTTCCGAGTACTGGGATTACAGGCGTGCGCTTCCACGCTCCGTGAGGTGTGGGATTCCATTAGAAGCTAACACTGGTGTCATCTTTAGGAGTCAATGACCCCAACAGCCCTATCTCTTTCTACTTTGATAGCACTGCAGTTCTGAAATCTAGGAATCTGATTTAATCTTTCTAGTATCAGGATGATTGCCTACTGCTTTTCTTGTTCCTCCTGTTTTTCCACAAATAAACATGGAGCACTCGAGTGCACGGGGCTGCAGTGCGTGCTTGTCCTGACCTTCACTTCACCTCTCTTGTCTGATTTCAACCTCTGCCTCACCCCTAGTGATTGCACGGGAGCGACTCTGGTTTTCAGGAAGGTCTTTTTCTTGGAACTCACTGGGTTTCTTCGTGTTGTTCTTTGGGTGGTCGCAGGGACACTGCTTCCTTGGCAGCCCGGGCACTGACATGAGTTTTCTTTTAGGGGCTCTCAGGAACCAATCTGAAATAGATAGGAGGGTTAGTACACCGGGAATGCAGGGAGTAGGGGCAGCTTTACTTGCCCCGTCCCATGTCCACCCCAAGTCTACTGTTTCCTCTTTATTGCAGTGGGCAGGGTAGGGAAGGAGGAGGGGTCAGTGTGGAACTGTGGAGACGTCTGGCTATTGGAACACCATGATACATACATATACATATATATATATACACACACATATACATACATACATATACATATATACATATATATACATATATATATATATACACACACACATATACATACATACATACATACATACATACATACATACATACACTGGGGATAGAACCCAGAGGCATTCTGCCTCCAAGCCACACCCCAGCCCTTTTAATGTTTTTGTTTATGAAGCTGAGTCTTGCTAGGTTGCTGAAGCTGCCCTTAAACCTGTGATCCTCTTGTTCCAGCCTCCCAAGTACTGGGATTACAGGAGTGCATCTGGGTGAACACCAGGATTTCTGAGTTTTTTTTTTTTTTTTGGTGGTATTGGGGGTGGAACCCAGAGGCTTTCTACCTCCGGGATGTACACCCAGACCTATTTTATATTTTATTTGGAAACAGGGTCTCACTAAGTTGCTGAGAGCCTCACTCAGTAGCTGAGCTGGCTTTGAACCCATGTGATCCTCCTGTCTCAGCCTCCCAAGCGCAGGGATTACAAGTGTGCGCCACCACGCCCGGCTTTCTGAGTTGTTTTTCCAAGCATTTGGTGTTTGGTAGCAGGTTAGAGAGGGCATTGGGGTTCATTGGGAAGACCATGGAATAAAAAGTAAGACATAGGTATCAATCTTTTTTTTTTTTTTTTTTTTTGTACTGGGGATTGAAGCCAGGGGCATTCTATTTCCAGGCTACATCCCCAGCCCTTTTTTTTTTTTTTTTTTTTTTTGCGGGTCTGGGTATGGAACCCAGGGGCATTCGACCCCTGAGTTTCACTCCCTGCCCTATTTTTTATTCTTTATTTTGAAACAGGGTCTCACTAAGTTTTGAAGGGCCTAAGTAGCTGAGGATGTCTGTGAACCTTGGTCCTCCGGTCTCAGCCTCCTGAATGCTGGGATTATAAGCGTGCGCCATCACGCCTGGCTTGAGGCTGTTCTTGAACCTGTGATCCTCCTGCCTCAGCCTCCCAAGTACTAGGATTATAGCTTGTGCCACCACACCTGGCAGATGTTTTCTTTTTGGGCTGGTTACCTTGGGCAAGCCATTTTCCCTCTTGTTTTCAGTCTTTACTGTGAGTAACATAAGGCTAAGATAATAGGATCCAGGATGTTTTTGGAAGATCAGGAAATGTAAAAACCCTTTTGGAGGGCAGCTCCAGATTTTGGGGGATGAGAGGAAGGGGCAGGGGTGACGTGAGTCTTGGCCCCTCTCCTCTAGATGGTGGAGGAGTCTGGTTTTTGCCTGACTCAAAAAGAACGCAGACGTTGGTGCTACATGTGTTTGGCCGCCGAGGTCAGCTCAGGCCACCTCTGCACTGGTCTCAGAGGGGTTGAGACAGCCGGGGACACTGTGGTGCCACCACTGAAGTCATCATGGACTTACTGACCTTTGCACTCACATTCTTGGCCACCTTCCTGGAGCCACCTCCTAGAAGCCTGGCGCTGGTCCTTGTGGCCTCTGGCGACCCCTGTTGGAAGGAAACCTGTCACTTCCAGGCACTGGAAAGGGAAGGGGCCAACAGGCGGGCAGTCGCTGCTTAGGCCAGCCAGTTCCATTCCTCCTTGTTGACTCGGGGAACTAGGGGACTTCAAGAGAGGAGTATTTTAAACTGATAAGGAATTGAGGTTTAAAATCTGGCCTAGGGAAAAGCTTAGCTGAAGGTAGGTGGAGAAAGAATGGACTCTGAGCAGAAGAGAGGATGAACAGTGGGGGTTCCCAGATGACACCCTCCCCCACCCACATAAATCCTCGTGACTGCAGCAAGGAGCAGATGCTCCATTAACCAAGGTTCCCACCTCACCTCCAAGCCGCTGGATTTGAATCCACAATCCCAGATCTACTACAAGAGATGGATGGTGCTTACATTAGTTCCTCTGGAACAAACACATTCCTTTTTTGGCCTCTGTCCAGGCCTATTTTATTGTGATACCTATTATTTACACACACACACACACACACACACACACACACACACACACACACACACAATTTTTATTTTTTGTGGTACTGGGGATTGAACCCAGGGCATTCTACCTCTGAGCTATACCCCCAGCCCTATTTTATTCTTTATTTTGAAACAGGGTCTCACTAAGTTGTAGAGGGCCTCACTAAGTAGCTGAGGCTGGCCGCCAACATGCAATTCTCCTGTCGCAGCCTCCCAAGTACTGGGATTACAAACGTGTGCTACCATGGCCAGCTTGTTTTTTAAAAGATAGGATCTTTTTATGTTGCCCAGGCTGGCCTCAAATTGGGCTCAAATGATCATCCTGCCTTAGTTTCCCAAGTAGCTGAGATTACAGGTCTGTACTACCTACCACACCCAACTCTAAAATATTTTTATGACAATCAAGGCTTATACACTTCAGAGACTCAGGCTAGAACTGGGCCCAGATGATATCTCCTCTGTTTATTCCTTCTCTCTCTTTCTTTCTCTTTCTTTCCCTCTCTCCCTCCCTCTCTTTCTTTCTTTCTCTCTCTCTTTCTCCCTGTGGTGGTATTGGAGATTGAACACAGTAGTTAGATTCTATCTCTGAGCCACACCTCATCCCTATTTCATTTTTTATTTTGAAAGAGTCCCACTAAATTGCCAAGGCTAGCCTTGAAACTCTGATCCTCCTATTTCAGCCTCCCAAGTACTGGATTGCAGTGGTGTGTCATGGCACTTGGCTTTCTGTACAGTAGTTTCTGATATTTCCTGTAAGAATGAATTATGCCAGCTGGGTGTAGTGGCATAAGCCTTTACTCCTAGTACTTAGGAGGCTGAGAGAGGAGGATTATAGGTTTGAAGGCCAGCTTCTGGCAATTTAGCCAGAGCCTCAGCAATTTAGTGAGACTTGGTTTCAAAATAAAAACATAAGAGACTGAGGGTGTAGCTCAGAGGTACAATGCTCCTGGGTTTGATCCTGAGTTTCAAAAAAAATTGAAAAAAGTATTTCAGAATAACAACTATATTAGGAGATAATTCCTTTAAAGAGGTAATTAAATTAAAATGAGTGTTGTGGCGAGCCTTGATCTAATCTGAGTGATGACCTTAAAGGAAGATGAGATTTAGGCCCACACAGAAGATCCTCAGATGTGTCCACACAGAGCGGCAGCCATGTGAGGACACAGTAAGAAAGCTGCTGTTAAGAGCTGACTGTCCAGCTGGGCATGGTGGCGCACACTTGTCATCTCATCCCAGAACTTGGGAGGCTGAGACAGGAGGATTGGAGGTTTGAGACTAGCCTCAGAAATTTGTTGAGACCCTCAGCAACTTAGTAAGGTGCTGTTTCAAAATAAATAAAGAGGGATGGGGGTGTAGCTTGGAGTAGAATGCCCCTGGTTCAATCCCCAGTAACACACACACACACACACACACACACACACACACACACACAGAACTGAATGTTTTTGTCCCCCTAAAATCCATACATTGAAATTCTTATTCTCTTAGTGCCAGGCATGGTGGCACACGCTTGTAATCCCAGCTCCTGGGAGGCTGAGACAGGAGGATCGCACAGGTTCGAAGCCAGCCTCAGCTACTTAGGCTCTCAGCAACTTAGTAAGATCCTGTTTCCAAATAAATTATAAAATAGTGTTGGGGTGTAGCTCGGAGGTAGAAAGTTCCTGGGTTCCACCCCTTAGCACCAAAAAAAAAAAAAAAAAAATCCTTATTCCCAATGTGGGGCCTTCAGGGAGGTCGTCAGGGTCATCACGGTAGAGCCCCTCATGAACGAGATTAGTGCTGTTATCAAAGGGCCCCGACAGGCCCTTGCTCCTCTTCTGCCCTGTGAGGACGGTGGAGCTGGCTGGGTGCGGCGTGCAGTGCGCAGCGTGGGTGAGGGCTCTGGCCAAAGCCCAACCTGCCAACACTCCCGTCACGGGAATCCCATCTCCATCACCGTGAGAAAGAAATTTCTGTTGTTTCTAATGCATCCAGTCTAGGGGGCTTCGTTATAGCAGCTCAAGCTAAAACAGCAGCTATCTGTAAGTCTCGGGGAGAGGCCTCAGCAGACCCCAAAGCGCTGGCCCCTGGGGCCTCCCACCTCCAGAAGTGTGAGAAAGTAAATACCTGCTGTTTAAGCCACCCAGGCCAGCGCCCTTCTTATGACAGTGAAGCAAACGAAAACAGCCTTTCTCCTCACTAGACTTGGAACCAGCAGTTGAGAGGTCAACCGGCCACAGAGTCCCTGGCACACGGAAGGCGTTTGGTAAGTGTTTGTTCAGTAAGTGGATGGTAAGCTGTTTGGAGAGAGCTCTGGAGATCATCTGGCTCGGCTCTGGCTCCTGCTGCCCGCGCCCTTTCTGCTAAACACAAGGCCTTGCGCCATTTCCCCAGCGAGCGCGTTTGCAAGCGTTCTCGCGTGCTGCCGCAGTCATTTCGCCAGGGCATCCTCTGCCGCCAGCTCTCCTCACATTTCCCTCCTGCTTGACCTCTACTCCTCGTCCCAGAGAATAGCCACAGAATACTGGAGTGAGAAGGAATCTTGGAGATTGTTTGGTTGGATCCCTTGAGAAGATTTTTTTATTCTAAGTAGAATACAATCAATTATATTGGAAAATTTTTTGAGGTACAATAAGAGAACTCATTGTTCTTGCTAACTCATGCTATTTAAAAAAAATTTTTTGGGGGCGGGTCTGGGGATGGAACCCAGGGGCATTTGACCTCCGAGCTATACCCCCTGCCCTCTTTTTTATTCTTTATTTTGGAACAGGGTCTCACTGAGTTGCAGAGGGCCTCACTAAGTTGCTGAGGCTGTCCGTGAACCGCGATCCTCCAGTCTCAGCCTCCCAAATGCTATGATTACAAGTGTGTGCCACCACCCCCGGCTACTCATGGTATTTTGGTGTATCTGTTACCTATATATGGCTTTCTTTATATAGTGATAACCACAGCACATGAACAGATTTCTTTCTCCCCCCACCCTACTTCATAAAGCACGTTGCTATGCCATCTTCATAACAGACATATTTTTTATATTGGGGGTGGAACTCAGGGGCCTTCTATCTTCCGGATATACCTCCAGATCTTTTTTTTTTTTTTTTTTTTGGTGGTACTGGGGTTCCTGGAAGCCCTTCTACTACCAGGCTACACTTCCAGACCTATTTTTTATATTTTTTTTATTTGGAAACAGGTCTCTTAAGCCAGTGAGGCTGGCTCCAAATCAGCGCGATCCTCCTGTCTCTGCCTCCCAAGCGCGGGGATTACAAACGTGCGCCACCACGCCCGGCTTACCTCCAGATCTTTTTTAAAATTTTTTTATTTGGAAACAGGGTCTCACTAAGTTGCTGAGAGACTCACTAAGTTGTTGAGGCTGGCTTTGAATCTGTGATCCTCCTGGCTCAGCCTCCCAAGTACTAGGATTACAGGCATGTGCCACTACACACAGATTTATTTTTATTTATTTATTTATTTTGTGTGGTACTGGGGGGTGGAACCCAGGGGCTTTTCTACCTCTGGGCTATACTCCCAGACCTATTTTTATACTTTATTTGGAAACAGGGTCTCACTAAGTTGTTAAGAGCCTCACTAAGTAGCTGAGGCTGGCTTCAAACCTATGCGATCCTCTTGTTTCAATCTCCAAAGCGCTGGGATTACGAGCATGTGCCACCACGTCCAGCTATTTTTATTTTGAAACAGGGTCTTCCTGAGTTGTTAAGGGCTTTGCTAAATTGCTGAGGCTGGCTTCGAACCTGAGATCCTCCGGTCTCAACTTCCCAAGTGCTAGGATTACAGGCGTGCTCCACTCTAATATTGCCAAAAAAAAAAAAAAGAAAAGGAAAAGAAAAGGCTTAATTATTTATCAAATCACTATCTCCAGTGGTGGCACATGCTTGTAATCCCAGCATTTAGAAGGCTGAGACAGGAGGATCATGGTTCGAGGACAGCCTCAGCTACTACTTAGTGAGGCCCTTTGCAATTCAGCGAGATCCTGTTTCAAAATAAAGAATAAAAAATAGGGCTAGGGGTGTAGCTCAGAGGTAGAATGCTCCTGGGTTCCATGCCCAGTACCACACACACACACAAATCACTATATTGTTTATTTTCAGATGAAGAAACAGTCCCAGAGAGAGCAAATTAAATTCCCAAATTCAGCTGGGCCTGGTGACGTATGTTTATAATCCCAGTACTTGGAAGGCTGAGACAGAAGAATCACAGGTTCTCACCTAGCCTCAGATACTTTGTGAGGCCCTCTGCAACTTAGTGAGACCCTGTTTCAAAGTAAAGAGTAAAAAATAAGGCTTAGGGTATAGCTCGGAATTAAAATGCCCCTGGATTCCATCCCCAGTACTGCAAAAAAAAAAAAAAAAAAAAAAAAAAAAAAAAAAAAAAAAGGGGGTGCGTGTGGAGGAGCCTGGGGGTAGCTCAGAGGTAGCATGCCCCTGGGTTGAATCCCTAATACCAAAACCAAAACAGAACAGCAACATAAAAAATGTAGTTATTAAAGTACAAAATCACAAATTCAGCCGGGTGTGCTGGTGCATGCTTGTAATCCCAGCATTTGGGAGGCTGAGACAGAAGAATCACAGGTTCTCGCCTCAGATACTTAGTGAGGCCCTGTGCAACTCACTGAGACCCTGTTTCAAAAATATAAAAAATTGGGCAAGAGGTGTAGATCAGAGGTCAAATGCCTCTGGGTTCCATTCCCAGACCCACAAAACAAAATAAAACAAAACAACCCCCCCACACAAATTCATGTTCCACCTAAAATTAGTTTTATGAAACACTGCCAGAATAAACATGGCATTTATGTCTGAACAGACCTGGGGTTACCTCCTTGCTGTCATTTAACTATGTAGTCCCAGACAAGTCACTTACGTCCTCCATTCTTGATTCTCTGATAGGTTAAACGAGGACAGTAATATCCACCTTGCAGAGCTGTGAGGAATAATGAACTACCGTTGAGTGTCCAGCGCCCAGTCAGTACACGGTGCTTGTTACTGTGGTTATTACTGTGAACTTCGAGTTACTCCCCACAGATAGCATCTGTGCTAGAATGACAGGCTTGTGGCTCTCTGTTGATGGGGATTGGTAAAGAAATTCCTTCCCCTTGTTAGGACTGTGGTGCATCTATCATTGGTTTGATTTCCTAGTTCTACTACGTACTTGCTTTGACTTTTCTGTGCCTCGCGTACTCAGTTTGAAAAATGTAGCCAATAGCGCTTTTGTGAGTGTTAGTTCCAGCTCTGCCCATTAGAAGGTCTAGGGCAATGTCATCTACTAGCACAGGGCATATTTAGCACGCATCCTTTAAACGAGGGGTGCGCATGCGTAATCCCAGTACTTGGGAGCTGAGACGGGGGGATCATAGGTTTGAGGACAGCCTCGGCAAGTGACGAGACTCTCTGCAACCTAGGGAGACCCTGTTTCAAAATAAAATATGGCTGGTAGGTTAGTGTGGAGGTAGAATGTCCCTGAGTTCAACCCCCAGTACCACCACCACCACAATAAAGAAAAACAAACAAAAAGTTCTTCCAGGAAAGGAAATTGTGCTTCTTGGACACTTGGAGAAAAGGCTGATTCCAGGACTGGCACAGGAATGTACAAGATGAGCCTGGAACATTCTTTAGCATCAGAAATAAGGAGTTGCTCAACTGGGTGTGGTGGCGAATGCCTCTAATCCTAGTACTTGGGAGGCTGAGACAGAAGGATTGCAGATTTGAGGCCAGCCTCAGAAACTCAGACTCTCAGCAACCTAATGAGATTCTCTTTCAAAAACAAAAACAAGCCAGGCGTGTTGGCGCATGCCTGTAATCCCAGTACTTGGGATCGCAGGTTCATGGCCAGCCCCAGGAACTTAGTGAGGCCCTCTGAAATTTAGTGAGACTCTGTTCCAAAAATAAAGAATAAAATATAGGAGCCGGGCATGGGGGTGCATGCTTGTCATCCCAGCATTTGAGAGGCTGAGACAGGAGAATCACGGTTCAAGGAGATTCAGCTACTTAGACCCTTTGCAACTCAGTGAGACCCTGTTTCAAAATAAAGAATAAAAAATAGGGCTAGGGGTGTAGGAGGTAGAATGTTCAATCTCTAGTACCTCAAAAAAAAAAAAAAAAAAGTGCCGGGCGTGGTGGCGCACGCTTGTAATCCCTGCGCTTGGGAGGCGGAGACAGGAGGATTGCATGGGTTTGAAGCCAGCCATGCTGGCTTAGGAGACCCTGTTTCCAAATAAAAAATGTAAAAATAGGTCTGGGAGTGTAGCCCAGAGGTAGAAGGGCTTTCAGGAACCCCAGTATCACCAAAAACAAACAAACAAACAAAAAAAAAAACCCCAAAAAACAAAAAACAAAAAACCAGAAAGAGTTGAAAGTGTAACTTGGAGGTAGAAGGCCCCTGGATTCAATCTCTAGTAACACACACACACACACACACACACACACACACACACACACACACACGAGCTGCTTAAAAATGATGGGGATAAGAGAAGATCACAGAAGCCAACTTGAGGGAGCTCCTAACACAAAAAACAGTAATAGTGATGGTTTATAACCCATAACTACCCGTGAGTTCATACTGATATAGATACTTGAATAAGTAAAAAAGGAGGAAGGGTAACTCTTTCTTATAGTAGAATTCCAGTTAATAAATGTAGAAGAAATAAAGGAAGTAGAAAATCATTATTTGGCTAATACTGCAATAATAATTGCTGCAGGCAAGAAAAATTAACAGATTCTAAAATTAGAAATTAGTAGGTATGCCGGGCACGCCTGTAATCCCTGCACTTGGGAGGTGGAGACAGGATCGCGCAGGTTCGAAGCCAGCCTTGCTGGCTTAGGAGACCCTGTTTCAAAAAAAAAAAAATAGGTCTGGGAGTGTAGCCCGGAGGTAGAAGGGCTTCCAGGAACCTCTGTACCACCAAAAAAAAAAAAAAAAAAAAAAAAAAAAAAAAGAAGCAGGCTATTAAACTATTAAACTGGACTTGGTGGTGCACGCTTGTAATCTGATCTGAGCATTTGGGAGGCTGAGGCAGGAGGATTGCAGTTTGCGGACAGCCTCAGCTACTACTTAGTGAGGCCCTTTGCAACTCAGTAAGACCCTGTTTCAAAATAGAGAATAAAAAGCCGGGCGTGGTGGCGCACACTTGTAATCCCAGCCCTTGGGAGGCTGAGACAGGAGGATCGCACAGGTTCGAAGCCAGCCTCAGCAATTTAGCAAGACCCTCAGCAACTTAGTGAGACCCTGTTTCCAAACAAAGTATAAAATAGGTCTGGGAGTGTAGCCTGGAGGTAGAAAAGCCCTGGGTTCCACCCCCAGTTACACACACACAATAAAAAAAAATAAAGCTGGAGGTGTAGCTCTGTAGTAGAATGCCCCTGGGTTCCATCCCCAGTACTGAAAAAAAAAAAAAAAAAAAGAAGACGCAGGCTATTTGTAGTGTGTGTGTGTGTGTGTGTGTGTGTGTGTGCTACTAGGGATTGAACTCTGGGGCCATTCTACCTGTGAGCTACAGCCCCAGCTCTTTTTATTTTGAAACAGGTCTCACTGTATTGCTGAGGGTCTTGCTAAATTGCTGAGGCTGGCCTTGAACCTGTGATCCTCCTGTCTAAACCTCCCAAGTATTGGCATTACAGGCACACACCTCCACACCTATTTGTAGTCTTAGTGTATCTCTCCAAGATACTTATTAATTAACAGGGGGGGAAATAGGAATTTTACAGTAGGTAATACTGGCAGACACAACCTTAATCAGTTTCCATCATCAGTCAGCAGAAGGAGCCACATGGTGAGCCTCTCATGGAGTACCGAGAAGGACACAGCACATAAATGACATTCTTCCCCAAAATGCATAACCTAGGTAGAGTGAAGAGGGAACATTGGATAAACTCAGATTGGATACGTTCTACCAAAAAAATACTGGGCCAGTACTCTTCAAAAAAGTATCAAAGCCAGCCAGGCGTGGTGGTGCACGCTTTATAGTCTCAGTATTTGGGAGGCTGAGAAGCTGACATAGGATGATTGCAGGTTCGAGGATTCTCATCAACCTAAAAAATCAACAAACAAACAAACAAACAAACAAAAAACTGGGCGTGGTAGCACATGCTTGTGATCCCAGTACTTGAGAGGCTGAGACAGGAGGATCCGGGTTCGCAGCCAGCCTCAGCTACTTAGTGAGGTCCTCCACAACTTAGTAAGACCCTGTTTCTAAATAAAGGATAAAAAAAATTGGGCTGGGAGTGTAGCTCAAAGGTAGAATGCCCCTGGGTTAAATCTCCAGCACCATAGAAAGAAAGAAAGAAAGAAAGATGTGCTGGAGTGTAGCCCAAAGGTAGAAAGCCCCTGGGTTCAATCTCCAGTACAAAAAAAAAAAAAAAAAAAAAAAAAAAAAAAAAAAAAAAACCAGTATTAAAGCCAGACATGGTAGTGCACACCTGTAATACCAGTACTTGGGAGGCTGAGACAGGAGGATCACAGTTTTGAGGACAGCCTCAACAAGTAGTGAGACTCTCATCAACCTAGAGAGACCCTGTTTAAAAACAAAAGAAGATAAAAAGTGCTGGGGGTGTAGCTCAGAGCTAGAATGCTTCTGGGTTTATTTTCCAGTACGCAAGAAAGAGCATCAAGGTGTGAAAGGCAAGAAAAGACTGAGAAACTACCCCAGATTGGAGGAGACCAAGGAGATGGCAAATTTTTTAAATTAATGAATTTTTTTTTTTTTGGTGGTACTTGGGGTGGAACCCAGGGGCTTTCTACCTTGGGGCTATACTCCCAGACCTATTTCATATTTTATTTGGAAACAGGGTCTCATTAAGTTGCTGAGAGCCTCACTAAGTAGCTGAGGCTGGCTTCGAACCTGCGTGATCCTCCTGTCTCAGCCTCCCAAGCGCGGGGATTACAAGCGTGCGCCACCACGCCCGGCTAAATTAATGAATTTTTTTTATTAATGGCTCTTTTTGTTTTCTTATTGTGCTAAGGATTGAACACAGAGGTATTCTGCCTCCAAGCTACCTCCCTCCAGCTCTAGTTTATTTTATTTTTTATTTGGAAACAGGGTCTCACTAAGTTGATGTGAGCCTCATTGAGTTGTTGAGGCTGGCTTCGAACCTGCAATCCTCATGTTTCAGCCTCCCAAGTCCTGGGATTACAGGTGTGTGCCACCACGCCTGGCTGAGATGGAAGTTTTTTTTTTTTTTTTCTGGTACTGGGGTTCCTGGAAGCCCTTCTACCTCCGGGCTACACTCCCAGACCTATTTTTACATTTTCATTTTTGGAAACAGGGTCTCCTAAGCCAGTGCGCGTGGCTGGCTTTGAACCTGCGCGATCCTCCTGTCTCTGCCTCCCAAGCGCGGGGATTACAAGCGTGTGCCACCACGCCCGGCAAGATGGCAGTTTTATTCAGTGTGGGATCCTGGATTGGTCTCTGGACTACAAAAATAGGATGAGTAGCTTAGCAACATTTGAATATTAACCAAGTGTGGTGGCGCACGCTTCTAATCTCAGCATTCGGGAGGCTGAGACCAGAAGACCCGAGTTCGCAGAAAGTCTCAGCTACTGAGGCGCTCTGCAACTCAGTGAGACTCTGCTTCAAAATAAAGAATAAGAAATAGGGCTGGGGGTGTACCTCAGAGGTAGACTGCCCCTGGGTTCCATCCCCAGTACCGCAAAAAAAAAAAAAAAGAATGTTTGTAAATTATTAACATTACCAATGCCAATTTCCTCGTTTTGATTATCATATTATGCTTATATAAGATGTTATGTGGAAAAAAACTGGGTAGAATAAAAGGTTGGGGGAGGGAAAAGAGAGAAATAGAGATAGGAATAGAGATAGAGAGAGAGATTGGGGAGGGCCCTACAGCAGAACAGACTTTATAGCTAAAACTTGGGGAGGGATGTCTCCAGGAAAGGATGGAGCCCATGTACACTTACAGGCTGAGAGTTATATGAGGTTATTTTGGAAGGAAGTTCAAATTCCGGTGGCTAGTTCTTAAGGCAGGAAAGCGGGGAGTCCTCAAGGGAGGAAAGGAGTTGTCTAAAGGTCCTTCATGGTTTGTGCCAAGTAAGATGTGGGGGAGTTCCAGTAAACAGGAGATGGGGACTTTCCGGCAAGTGGAAAGCCGTCACAAAATGGAGTTGCCTTTTTTCTGGCCAGCCATTTAACATGAAGGATATTTGGGCACTCTATACAACATTTTTGAAAGTATGAAAAATAAAAAGGTTAAAATAAAAAAAATATTACATTTTTTTGGTGTGTGTAGCACTTAGAATAATGCTTGAAACATAGGCGTGTTTTTTTCTTCCAGTACTGAAGATTGAACCCAGGGATGCTTTACCACTGAGCTACAGCATGAACCCTTTTATAAATTTTATTTTGGGGCAGGGTCTGGTTTTTTGCCCAGGCTGGCCTTGAACTAGTGATTCTACTGCCTTAGGCTCTAGAGTACCTGGAATTACAGGCATGCACCACTTTGCCCAGCAACACAGTTGTTAACACATGTCAGATATTATAAGTAATTTTATAGTTATCATTGTGAGTAGTGAATAATCTATTATAATTTATTTCCAAATATTCTCACATTTCTTTTCCTCTCTGCTGAGAAAAGTATATTGAGCACAGATGTGGTTATTTTAAAAGATGAGGATCAGATTTATTTTGAGAATTGTTTTGGGGGAGTAGGGAATGTCATTTCTTCTAGTACAGCTAGGCTGGGGTCAAGGTGTGAGCTGGGGCACTGCCCATCCCTGGGGTTGGTGACAGCGCCACCTGGTGGCAGGAAAACGTTCTCCAATTCCTTACCCTTGTCTGGAGGAACTGCACTGGGCCCATTTATCAACCCCTTTCCTTCCTTCCTTCCTTCCTTCCTTCCTTCCTTCCTTCCTTCCTTCCTTCCTTCCTTCCTTCCTTCCTTCATCCCTCCCTCCCTTCCCCCTCTTTCTTTCTTTCTTTCTTTCTTTCTTTCTTTCTTTCTTTCTTCTTTTGGTGGTACTGGGGATGGAACCCTTCTACCTCCGGGCTATACTCCGAGACCCATTTTATATTTTTTATTTGGAAACAGGGTCTATTAAAGCCAGCGAGGCTGACTTCAAACCTGCGCGATCCTCCTGTCTCCGTCTGCCAAGCAGGGGATTACAAGCGTGCGCCACCATGCCCGGCTTATCAACCCCTTTCTAGACATTAGAAATCATTTAATCTGCCGGGCGTGGTGGCGCACGCTTGTAATCCCCGCTCTTGGGAGGCGGAGACAGGAGGATCGCGCAGGTTCGAAGCCAGCCTCACTGGTTTAAGAGACCCTGTTTCCAAATTAAAAGTATAAAATAGGTCTGGGAGTGTAGCCCGGAGGTAGAAGGGCTTCCAGGAAACCCAGTACCACCAAAAAAAAAAAAAAAAAAAAGAAAAAAAGAGAGATCATTTAATCTTCACGACAAGTCTGTGCAATAAGTGACATTTTATTCACTTGGCTATAGTAAATCTGAGGCTACAACGTTAAGCGACTTGTCCAGGATTGCAAAGCAAATCTGGCTTTGGATTTATCTATTTATTTGTTTATTTTTTTTTTGGTGGTACTGAAGGTGGAACCCAGAGGCTTTCTACCTCCGGGCTATGCTCCCAGACCCATTTTATACTTTATTTGGAAACAGGGTCTCACTAAGTAGCTGAGGCTGGCTTCGAACTTGTGCGATCCTCCTGTCTCAGCCTCCCAAAGCGTGTGCCACCGCGCCCAGCCTTGGCTTTGCATTTAGCTCCTCCAGACTTCAAGGTTAAATCTAAGTGCTTAGGTAAGTCTAAATGTCTAAACATTCTTTTTTTTTTTTTGTACTGAGGATTGAACCCAGGAGCAGTCTACCTCTGAGCTACACCCCCAGCCCTTTCTATTTTTTATTTTGAAACAGTTGTGGAGACTGCCCATGAATCTGCGATCCTCCCGTCTCAGCCTTCCAAGTACTGGGATTACAGGCCTATGCCACCATGCCTGGCCGTGTAGCCACTTTTTTTTTTTTTTTTTGGTGGTACTGGGGTTCCTGGAAGCCCTTCTACCTCCGGGCTACACTCCCAGACCTATTTTTACATTTTTATTTGGAAACAGGGTCTCTTAAGCCAGCGCGGCTGGCTTCGAACCTGCGCGATCCTCCTGTCTCCGCCTCCCAAGCGCGGGGATTACAAGCGTGCGCCACCACGCCCGGCTTGTGTAGCCACTTTTAAGAACTATTCCGTATAGAGTAGCGATTTCCAACTGTGAGCCCCCCCCCCCCCAGCCCCAAACCCACAGGGGACATTTTGCAATGTCTGAAAGTATTTTTGGCTTCTTTAAGTGGGAGGAGGGTGGAGAGGGAGGAGGTCGCTTACCGGCATTTAGAGGGCCTTGGTAAACGTCTTACAATGCACACAACAGCCGCCCACAACAAAAAACTGCTCAGCCCCAAATGTCAATAGAGCTGCTATCGAGCCCTGATGGAAGAGTCTTAAGAGGGCCACATTTTGAACGTAGGAACCTGAAGACTTAGCTAATATTTACTGAGCACTGCGCTGGATCACGTGAGGGCTATGAACACAACACACCAGTCTGTGCCACCGAGGAGTTTACCGTCTAGAAGGGCAGGGGCCAGAGGAAGGAGAGGCCCATGAACACTTCAAAACGAGGCAGAATGTGGCAAATACACAAAGAGCCAAGTCAGGGCTGGAGAGGAGGCTGTGGGAAGAGGTGAGATTCAGCTGGACGTGGGAGCAAAATTGAGCTGGTGGGGAAAACACAGGCCCTGCTCGGGAAACAGCAGCACTCCAGTCTGGGACACACATATACACACCAGCTCAGCCAAGACGTGTTCTCTTACCTTCTCCCCAACTCTTTTTCTAAAGAATGATGAATTTTCCCGGAGCCAAACTGGGTGGCAGCAATGGGATTGAAGCCAAGTGTTTATTTATAGGATGTAAAAAAAAAAAAAAAATGCTGCTGGGCGTGGTGGTGCACGCCTGTAATCCCAGCATTCCGGGGAGGCTGAGACCGGGGCGGATCGGGGTTTGTGGACAGCCTCAGCTACTTATTGATGCCCTCTGCAACTCAGTGAGACCTGGTTTCAAAATAAAGAATAAAAAATAGCCGGGCGTGGTGGTGCACGCTTGTAATCCCCGAGCTTGGGAGGCAGAGACAGGAGGATAGCGCAGGTTCAAAGCCAGCCACGCTGGTTTAAGAGACCCTGTTTCAAAAAAAAAAAAAAAAAAAGTACAAAAATAGGTCTGGGAGTGTAGCCTGGAGGTAGAAGGGCTTCCAGGAACCCCAGTACCACCAAATAAATAAATAAATAAATAAAATAAAATAAAAATAACTATGCTCTGTAGAGCATATCAGCTATGCCATCGATTATGGAGGTGTGTTCTACCTCTGAGTACATCCCAGCCCTTTTATTTATTTAATTTCATTTATTTAGTTTTGAGGTACTGGGGATGGAACCTAGGGGCATTCTACTTCTGAGCCACACACCCCAACCCTATTTTTTTTTTCTTTATTTTGAAACAGGGTCTCACTGACTTGCAAAGGGCCTCACTAAGTAGTTGAAGCTGTCTGGAAACTGCCGATCCTCCTGTCTCAGCCTCCCAAGTACTGGGATTTACAAGTGTGTGCCATCATGTCTGGTTTTATTTTTTTTTGTTTTGAAACAGGGTCTCATTAGGTCGCTGAGAGTCTTACTAGTTTGCTGAGGCTGGTCTTAGACCTGCAATCCTGTCTTGGCCTCCCAAGTACTGGGATTATAGGTGTGTATTACCACATCAGGTACAAATAGTTTTTTTTGTGTGTGTGGTACTGGGGTGGAACCCAGGGGCATTCGACCTCTGAGCTACACCCCCTACCCTACTTTTTATTCTTTATTTTGAAACCGGGTCTCACTGAGTTGCAAAGGGCCTCACTAAGTAGCTGAGGCTGGCTACAAACCGCGATCCTCCTGTCTCAGCCTCCCAAGTGCTGGGATTACAAGTATGAGCCACCACGCTCAGTTTACAAATAGTTTCTAATTCTATTTAATCATAATGTAATAAGCTAAAAAAAAAACCCATTACCAGTTGGTAATCATATGCAGGCGGTAGCCATTCCAAGCCCTGCTGGAACAGCTCACCTTTGGGAAGCCAACCTTTGGTTAGCGGGTCTGACTCTGCTCTGGTTTTCAGTGTAGCCAAAGTGGCCCAGCCCTTCCACACAGAAGAAAACATCCCCAGGTATTTTTCACTGTGAGCACCATCCCTTGCCCCCGAGGATTACTTGAAGGTTAAATAACTTATTACATGCTCAGCATCAACTTGGTCCTAAAATCAGGAGAAGTCCATCCTACTGTACTCTAATTTCACACTTCCCCTTCTTTGTAGAGAGAGCTCTCTGGAAGCCGCTGAGCCCCACAGTCCTCGGGCCCTGAGCACCTCTATCGACAGGGAGGCTTCCATCACTGTGACGGACACCACAGCTAGAGTCCTCAGCCTGGATTCGAAGCGCTAGCCCGACCTGCCTTTCCAACTCACCTCCTCTGTTCTTGATCCACCCAAACTTGGACTGTGTGCTGTACTCCGCACAGGTCCTGTGTTTTCCCACCAGCTTAGCTTTACTTGCAGGACCAGCTCAAAACCAGGCTCCTCCCCACAGCCTCCCTGGGTTTTCCCCACAGTCAGACCGGAGCCCTCCCATTGCTGAGCGTGATCAGCCCCAACTTGGCTCTTTTTATATTTATTACATTCGGCCTTGTTTTGAAAGTGTCCGTGGCCCTTTCCTTCCTCTGGCCCCTGTCCTTCTAGACCACCCCAATTTCACACTTCTCCTCTTTGTAGAGAGAGCTCTCTGGAAGTCGCTGAGCCCCACAGCCCTATGGCCCAGAGCACCACTGTGTGTGTGTGTGTGTGTGTGTGTGTGTGTGTGTGTTTTGTGTGTATGTATGCAGAGCAAGCTACAGACACTTTGCTGTATATCTTTTTAATTCATAATAAATGAGGAACTTGGCACTGAGAAAAACTAACTTGCCCCAGTTCTTTGTAGCTAAAGAGGCCATATATATTTGTGTGTGTTTGGTACTGGGGATTGAACCTAGGGTCATGCTACCTCTGAGCTATACCCCAAGCCCTATTTTATTTTTTAAATTTTGAAATGGGAGCTTATTAAGTGGGGAAGGGCTTCACTAAATCGCTGAGACTGTCCATGAGCCTGCGGTCCTCTTGTCTCAGCTTCCCAAATACCGGGGTTACAGGTGTGAGCCACTACACCTGGCCGATTTAACTTTTTATCTTGAAACAGGGTTTCACTAAGTGGCTGAGGCTGGCCTTGAACCTGTGATTCTCCTGTCTCAGTCTCACAAGTGCTGGGATTATAGACATGTACCAACATGACCAGCAGGGCTATGTTTTTAAAAGTTATTTTGTTTGTTTATTGTTCAGTATTGAGGATCAAGCCCAGGATGTAGCTATCACTGAGCTACATTAAATGGGCTACGTTTTCTTTTGTAATACTGGATATTAAACCTGGTGGTGTCCTACCTCTGAGTTATGCTAAGTTATCCTATGCTGGCTTTGAACCTGTGATCCTCCTGTCTCAGTACTGGGATAATAGGCATGCGCCACCACACTTGATTTCAGAGACTGCGTTTAATGCATGCGTGGTCTGTTTTGCCACATCTCTATCCCCCTTTTCCCATTTATAGAAAATTAATCAGCCGGGCGTGGTGGCGCACGCTTGTAATCCCTGCGCTTGGGAGGCGGAGACAGGAGGATCGCGCAGGTTCGAAGCTAGCCGCGCGCGCTGGTTTAGGAGACCCTGTTTCCAATTAAAAATGTAAAAATAGGTCTGGGAGTGTAGCCCGGAGATAGAAGGGCTTCCAGGAACCCCAGTACCACCAAAAAAAAAAAAAAAGAAAAAAAAAAAGAAAATTAATCTATTTAGCCGGGCGTGGTGGCGCACACTTGTAATCCCCGCTCTTGGGAGGCTGAGACAGGAGAATCGCACAGGTTCAAAGAAGCCAGCCTCAGCTACTTAGTGAGGCTCTCAGGAACCTAGTGAGGCCCTGTTTCCAAATAAAATATAAAATAGGTCTGGGAGTATAGCCTGGAGGTAGAAAAACACCTGGGTCCCACCCCTAGTATCACAAAAAAAAAAAAAAAAAAAAGGAAAAGAAAAAGAAAAGAAAAAAAGAAAATTAAAATTAATCTATCTACCTGGATTTGGGCCGGCGGAGACCATGGGCAGCAGTATTAATGGCAGCAGCAGCAGCAGCAGCAGCAGCAGGGATGAGATTGATACCTTCATTGTGGCCGTTGGTGGTGCTGGAAGTTTCTGGACAGGGTGAGTGGACTGTTCTGTGAGAGACTCCCAATTTCCTGGTGGCTCAGGGCGCAGGAGCCTCGGCGTGGTGGTCTGGGCCTTAATCCCAGGCCAGCTTCCCATTCGAGGGCGGGAACAGGTGAGGTGCCCACGGCCTGTTAGGTAAGAGATTAGACCAGGTGCTTTACCGGAATCTGGGAGGTAAAACTGGTCAAACAAAAGAAATGTGGCATTCTTAAGAACACAGAAGTGACTGACACCTTGGCGGGGGTGCCCGCTCCCTCCTGGCCTCTCTCTTACCTCCCTCTCCACCCACCCCATGATTTCTTTCTCAAGACTTTTTTTTCCTCACTTGAATTCCTTTTACCTTCCAGTTCCAGGCTCTAGCAGGGAAGCGGGGACTGAGGGTTGGCAGAGAGAGGATGGCATGGTCTGCTGCTGCCCTGCCCTTCTGCTTCCACCCTCGGCTGCTCCCTGGGAAGCCACCCTTCCTCACGCTGTTCACAGTTCCTGCCAGTTGCAGGCTTACGCCTAGTGAGGCCAGGAAGAGGCCCCGCACGTCCATCA
Source organism: Muscardinus avellanarius (assembly GCF_963383645.1). Classification (NCBI taxonomy): domain Eukaryota; kingdom Metazoa; phylum Chordata; class Mammalia; order Rodentia; family Gliridae; genus Muscardinus; species Muscardinus avellanarius. The sequence continues at coordinate 55,096,056 of NC_137796.1, forward strand.
TCCCAGAATGTGGGAGGCTGAGACGGGACGCAGGTTCGAGGCCAGCCTCAGCAACCTAGTGAGACGCTGCTTCAAAATTAAAAAAAAAAAAAAAAAAAAAATAGCCGGGCGTGGTGGCGCACAATTGTAATCCCAGCATTCAGGAGACTGAGACCGGAGGACCTCAGTTCGCGGACAGCCTCGGGTACTTGATGAGGCCCTCTGCAATTTACTGAGACCCTGTTTCAAAATAAAGAATATAAATTAGGGCAGTGGATGTAGCTTGGAGGTCAAATGCTACACCCTAGGTTCCATCTCCAGACACACACACACACAAAAAAAAAACTGCAAAAAAAAAAAAAAAATCTGGGCGTGGTGGTGCACGCTTGTAATCCCAGTACTTGGAAGGCTGAGACTGGAGGATCGCAGGTTCAAAGTCTTGACAACATAGGAAGACTTTCAGCAACCTGGTGAGACCCTGTTTCAAACTGGAAAAAAAAAAAAAAAAGGGCTGGAGGTGTGGGGTTGTAGCTTGGAGGTAGAATGCCCCGAATGCCCCTGGATTCCATTCCTGGCAACACACACACACACACACACACACACACACACACACACACACACACACTCTAAAAAAAAAAAAAAAAAAAAAGGAGGAGGAGGTGATGGAGGAAGAGAATAAGCCTTTCTTGCCCAAAACACTGTTCCTGGAGCGGTGGGTAAAAGCAGGCCTGTTCATTGTTCGCAGGAGGATGGCTTAGTTTAGTAGCTCTCCAGTCCTCGAGTCCAAGCAGCTTTGAGAGACACAGGAGTTGAAGGAGTGAACCAACCCTTAGAGTGTGCTTGTGCAAGCTAGGTGCGGTGGTGCTTATAATGTCAGTACTTAGGAGGCTGAGACAGGACGATCACAGGTTTGAGGTCAGCCTCAGCAACTTACTGAGACCCTCAGCAACCTGGTGAGACCCTTTTTCAAAATAACACAGAAAACGGGGCTGGGGGTGTGGCTTGGAGGTAGCCCCGCCCCGGGGTTAAGCCCCAAGCCCCTCCCCCAGACATGGTGCTGTGACTTGTTTCTCCAAGAGGAGGGAAAGGAGGGCAGGCAAATCCTTTTCGAATTTTGTCCCATCGTTCTTACCCGCTCAGTTTTTAAATTATCCGGATCCACTGCTGGGTTGCATCCTCTGCTTCTTGAGTTTTCTCAGTCCATGCCGGAGCCTCAGCAAGGTCCCGGAGCTGCTCCTCCTCGGGCCCCCTCTGCCTGTCTGCTGTTTGCTCCCAAGTCCCCAGGCCCTGGCTCCTGTCACTCACTCTCATTTTCCCCTCTGTGGACTTGGGCTCCCAGGGAGGGGCTTTCAGGGCTTCAGGTTCATTGATTTAAACACCCTTAAGGGAGCCGGGCGTGCTGGCGCACGCTTGTAATCCCAGCATTCCGGAGGCTGAGACCTGAGGATCGCGGTTCGCGGACAGCCTCCGCTACTTAGGACCTCAGTAACTTAGTGAGACCCTGTTTCAAAATGTAGAATAAAAAAATAGGGTAGGGGATGTAGCTTGGAGGTCAAATGCCCCTGGGTTCCATCCCCAGCCCCGCAAAAATAAAAAAATAAAAAAATACCCTTATGGCAAATGGACTTACTCTCTTGTCAATATTGATAGCTTCTGTTGGGGAAGGGGGCTCACACCTTTCATCCCAGTGACTTGGGAAGCTAAGGCAGGAGGGTCACAGGTGGGGGCCCAGCCTCAGCAATTTAGCAAGTCGATCCTGTTAAAAAAAATCAAAAGGGCTGGGGGTGTAGCTTGAAGGTAGAATACCCCTGAGTTCAATCCCCAGTACCAAAAATAAATAAACAAATAAATACATAAATAGAAAGAAGGAAAGAGAGAAGCCGGCCGTGGTGACGCACACTTGTAATCCCAGCATTTGGGAGGCTGAGACAGGAGAATCGCGGTTCAAGGACAGCCTCATCTAGTACTTAGCGGGGCCCTCTGCAACTCAGTGAGACCCTGATTCAAAATGAAGAAGAAAAAGCTGGGTGTGGTGACACACACTTGTAATCCCAGCTTTCGGGAGGCTGAGACCAGAGGATGCACTTTGCGGACAGCCTCGGGTACTTAGTGAGGCCCTCCGCAACTTAATGAGACCCTGTTTCAAAATAAAAAATAAAAAAATGGGCAGGGGATGTAACTTGGAGGTCAAATGCCCCTGGGTTCTGTCCCCAGACCTGCAAAAAAAAAAAAAAAGAAGAAGAAAAATAGGGCTGGGTGTAGCTTGTAGGTAGAATCCCCCCTGGGTTCTATTCCCAGTACCAAAAAAAAAAAAAAAAAAAAAAAAAAAGAAAGGAAGGAAGGAAGGAGAGTAGGGATATGGATCTGTGGAGTGACTGGGTTCTGTCCACTGTATTGAGTGGGGTGGAGAGAACTACATATAATGGTACCTTTTGTGTGTGTGTGTGGCACTGGGGATTGAACCCAGGGGCATTCTACCTCCAACCTGCATTCTAGCTGTTTTTATTTTTGTTCTGAAGGGCTCGCTAAATTGCTGAGGCTGGGCTCAAACCTGTGATCCTCCTGTTTTGGTTTCCCAAGTACTGGCGGGCTTGCGCCAACATACTCAGCATTAGACAACTCCTTTTTTCTTTCTTTCTTTCTTTCTTTCTTTCTTTCTTTCTTTCTTTCTTTCTTTTTCTTTCTTTCTTTCTTTCTCTCTTTCTTTCTTTCTTTTCTTTTTTTTGCGGGTCTGGGGGTGGAACCCGGGGGCATTCTAGCTCCTAGCGACACCCCCTGCCCTATTTTTTATTCTTTATTTTGAAACAGGGTCTCACTGAGTTGCAAAGGGCCTCACTAAGGAGCTGAGGCTGCCCACGCCCCGGATCCTCCTGTCTCAGCCTCCCAAGTGCTGGGATTTCAAGTGTGCGCCACCACACTCGGCTTAGACAACTTTTTACAGCTCATTTTGTGAACATCACTTGTGTCAAAAGAATTTCTCTGACTTGCGCGGGAGCCAAGGAAGGAGGAAGAGAGGAAGTAGGGAGAAAATGCCATTCTTCTATTTTTTTTTTTTTTTTTTTTGTGGTACTGGAGATGGAACCCAGAGGCCTTCTACCTCTGGGCTATACTCCCAGACCTATTTTTTATTTTATTTGGAAACAGGGTCTCACTAAGTTGCTGAGAGCCTCACTAAGTAGCTGAGGCTGGCTTCGAACCTGTGTGATCCTCCTTTCTCAGCCTCCCAAGTGTGGGGATTACAAGCATGCGCCACCATGCCTGGCTTTCTGTGTTTTTTGTTTGTTTGTTTGTTTTTTGTGGGTCAGGGGATGGAACTCAGGGGCATTTGACCTTCAAGCTACACCCCCTGCCCTCTTTTTTATTCTTTATTTGGAAACCGGGTCTCACTGAGTTGCAGAGGGCCTCACTAAGTAGCTGAGGCTGTCCACGAACCACGATCCTCCAGGTCTCAGCCTCCCCAATGCTGGGATTAAAAGCGTGCGCCACCACACCCGGCTCTTCTATGGGTTTTTGATCCCCCCTTTTTTTGCCGTACTGAGGATGGAACCCAGAGACATTCTACATCTGAGATATACCCCCAACCTTATATTATTATTATTATTATTATTATTATTATTATTATTATTATTATTATTATTATTTTGGTGGTACTGGGGTTCCTGGAAACCCTTCTATCTCCGGGCTATACTCCCAGACCTATTTTATATTTTTATTTGGAAACAGGCTGTCTTAAGCCAGCGAGACTGGCTTTGAACCTGTGCCATCCTCCTGTCTCCATCTCCCAAGCGCGGGGATTACAGCGTGCACCACCACACCCGGCATTATTTTATTTTTTATGTTGAAACAGCGTCTCACTAAATCGCTGAGGCTGGCTGTGAACCTGTGATCCTCCTGCCTCAGCCTCCCAAGTACCAGGACCTACAACCATCTTCCCATTCTGTAGTGCACATGGCAGACATTCAAAAATACTTGCTGAGCCGGGTGTGGTGGCGCACGCTTGTAATCCCAGTACTTGGGAGGCGGAGACAGGAGGATCTGGGTTCGCAGCCAGCCTCAGCTACTTAGTGAGCCCGTCATGTTGCTCTAATGAAAGCCATTTTCTCACACATAATTCCCTAAAGATTGGTGTTTGCAGGATGTTGGGCATGGAGAAGAGTGGAGCTTGGTGCTGTCTGAGTGCTCACAACCCACAGACCTGTGGGGAGCTCCTCCGTCCGTCCTCCCTCTCTCCAGAAGCAGAAGTTAGGTGGCTCACTCAGCCCCTCAGTCACCAGCCTGGAAGCCTCGGGAGTGAAACGCGGCTCCTGACTTGCTAGGTCTCCTGCTGCGGCGCACGGTCTCGGTCTGGGACATACAGTTGTGCTGACTCTTCAGAGAGAGCGCAGAGTGAAGGGAGCCCAGTGGTCACTGTGAAGGGGCCATCGGGGACGCTTATTCTCTTTTCTCACTTTGAGCTTAAAATGCGGAAAACGGAGCCCAGAAAACCAACCAAGAGGGGAAGATTTTATTTTATTTTTTTGCTGGGATGGAACCCAGGGACATTCGACCTCCGTGCTACACCCCCGGCCCTATTTTTCCTTCCTTCCTTCCTTCCTTCCTTCCTTCCTTCTTTCCTTCCTTCCTTCCTTCTTTCCTTCCTTCCTCCTTCCCTCCCTCTTTCTCTTTCTTTCTTTCTTTCTTTCTTTCTTTCTTTCTTTCTTTCTTTCTTTATTTCTTTCTATCTTTTTCTGCTGTACTGGGGATGGAACCCAGGGGCATTCGACCTCCGTGCTACACCCCGGGCCCTATTTTTCTTTTCCTTCCTTCCTTCCTTCCTCCCTCCCTCCCTCCCTCCTCCCTCCCTCCCTTTCTCTCTCTCTTCCTTTCCTTTTCTCTCTTCCTTTCCTTTTCTTTCTTTCTTTTTCTTTTCCTTTCTTTTCTTTCTTTCTTTCTTTCTTTCTTTCTTTCTTTCTTTCTTTCTTTCTTTCTTTCTTTCTTTCTTTATCTGTGGATGGAACCCAGGGGCATTTGACCTCCGAGCTATACTCCCTGTCCTATTTTTTATTTTTGCAGTACTGGGATGGAATCCAGGGACATTCTACCTCCGAGTGACACCCCCAGCCCTATTTTTATTCTTTTATTTTAAACAGGGTCTCACTGAGTTGCAAAGGGCCTCACTAAATAGTAGTTGAGATTGCCCTCGAACTGCGATCCTCCTGTCTCAGCCTCCCAAATGCTGGGATTACAAGCATGCGCCACCACGCCTGGCTATTTTATTTTATTGTGTGTGTGGTACTGGGGAGTAAACCCAGGGGCGTTCTACCTCTGAGCTACACCCCCAGCCCTATTTTATTCTTTCATTTGAAACAGGGTCTCGCTAAGTTTTGGAGGGCCTCACTAAGTTGCTGAGGCTATCCTTGAACCTGTGATCCTCCTGTCTTAGCCTCCTAAGTACTAGGATTACAGGTGTGCACCACCACACCTAGTTGCTGATAACTATTTCTTAAAAAAATAATATTGGTAGGCTGGGCGTGGTGGTGCATGCAGGCTTGTAATCTCAGCATTTGGGAGGCTGAGACAGGAGGATCACAGGTTCCCAGCCAGCCTCAGCTACTTAGGCCCTCTGCAACTTCGTGAGATCCTGTTTCAAAATAAGGATTAAAATAGGGCTGAGGGTATAGCTTGGAGGTAGAATGCCACGGGGTTCAATCCTCATTACCTCCCCCTACCCCCCAAAAAATCATTGGAGCCAGGTGTGGTGGTGCACCCTTGTAATCTCAGTACTTGGAAATCTGAGAAAGGAGGATCACAGGTTCGAGACCAGCCTCAGCTACTTACTGAGGCCTTTCATAGCTTACTGAGACCCTATTTCAAAATAAATAATAAAATAGGGCTGGGGATGTAGTTCAGATGTAGAATGTCTCTGGGTTCAATCCCCAGTACCGCATAAATAAATGAATGAATGAATGAATGAATGAATAAATAAATAAAATAATACTGGGAGCTGGGCGTGGTGGTGCACACTTGTAATCCCAGTATTTGGGAGGCTGAGACAGGAGGATCACAGGTTCAAGGATAGCCTCAGCAAGTAGTGAGATTCTCAGAAACCTAGAATCTGCTTCAAAAGAAAATAAAACAAAAAATTAAATAAATAAAACGGGCAGCTGGGCATGGTGGCGCATGCCTGTAATACTAGTACTTGGGAGGCTGAAACAGGAGGAATCAATTTTGCAGACAGCTTCAGCTACTTAGAGAGGCCTTCTGCAATGTAGTGAGACCCTATTTCATTTATTTTTATTTTTTGTGATGCTGGGGATGAAACCCAGGGGCATTTTACTTCTGAGCTATACCCCCAACCCTATTTTTTTTTTTTTTTTTTGTGTGTGTGTTACTGGAGTTCCTGGAAGCCCTTCTACCTCTGGGCTACACTCCCAGATGGTGGTACTGAGGGTGGAACCCAGAGGCTTTTTACCTCCGGTCTATACTCCCAGACCTTTTTTATATTTTATTTGGAAACAGGGTCTCACTAAGTTGCTGAGAGCATCACTAAGCAGCTGAGGCTGGCTTCGCACCTGTGAGATCCTCCTGTCTCAGCCTCCCAAGCACGAGGATTACAAGCGTGCACCACCATGCCCGACAGCCCTATTTTTTTTTTTTTTGTGGTACTGGGTTCCTGGAAGCCCTTCTACCTCCGGGCTACACTCCCAGACCTATTTTTACATTTTTATATGGAAACAGGGTCTCCTAAGCCAGCGCGCGCGGCTGGCTTCGAACCTGCGCGATCCTCCTGTCTCTGCCTCCCAAGCGCGGGGTTTACAAGCATGCGCCACCACGCCCGGCCTGACAGCCCTATTTTTAAATTAATTAATTAATTAATTAATATAGTGGTACTGGAGATGGAACCCTTTTATCTCCGGGCTACACTCCCAGACTTTTTTTTTTTTTTTTTTTGGAAACAGGGTCTCTTAAGCCAGCAAGGCTGGCTTCGAACCTTCGAACCTGCACCTGTCTCCACCTCCCATGTGCGGGGATTACAAGCATGCGCCACCACACCTGGGCCACCACACCTGGCATTTTATTTATTTATATTTTTTATTTTTATTTATTTATTTTTTTATTGGTGCATTGTAATCATATATCACATTGGAATACAAGACTTGAGAGGATATACAAGCACACATCATCCAATTAGCCCTCATCTAGTCCCCATCCCATTCCCTCTCCCTCCCTCCATCCCATGCTTGTTTGGTGATTAGCTTTGACACATTTGTTTATGTACCTCCTGCGTTTTAAAGAGGCTCCATCCTCCCCTATTCAATACCCTCTGATTGGTCACCTTAATTGCTTCACTATAGGGCCCTTTCTATAGCTCGACCTCTTCCTGTTGCCCCTTTCCTCCTAGTTTTTGCTGATTAGGGGAAGCATCTGATTTTTATTTTCTGCAATATTTCTCTGTGCATGCCGTGTTGCAAGTACTGATCCCACTCTTGACGGCCCCAGTAGTGGCCTGGCTACCCGGTGGACTGATCCAGACCTCGCTGGCTCAAGCAGCGGCCTTGCCTTATGGGAGGCTCCGATTCTGGTCTCGCTGGCCCTGATACCAGCCTAACCCCTCAGCTGGCTCCGATCCCAGCCTCAGAGGCCCCAGTAGCGGCCTTGCCTCACGGCAGGCTCCGATGCCGGCCTTGGCCCCAGCACCGGCCAAACCCCTCGGCAGGCTCTGATCCCGGCCTCGGAGGCCCCAGCACCGGCCTTGCCTCGCAGCAGGCTCCAATCCCGGCCTCACTGGCCCCAGCATCAGCCTAACCCCTTGGCAGGCTCCGATCTCGGCCTCGGAGGCCCCAGTAGTGGCCTTGCCTCACAGCAGGCTCCGATGTCGGCCATTGGCCCCAGCACCTGCCTAACCCCTCATCAGGCTCCGGTCACTGCCTTGAAGGCCCCAGGACTGGCCTTGCCTCATGACAGGCTCCGATCCCGGCCTTGCTGGCCCTGGCACTGGCCCAACCCCTTGGCAGGCTCTGATCCCATCCTCGGAGGCTCCAGCACCAGCCTTGCCTTACGGTAGGCTCCAATCCTGGCCTCACTGGCCCCAGCACTGGCCTAACCCCTCGGCAGGCTCCAATCCCAGCCTCAGAGGCTCCAGCACCGGCCTTGCCTTACGGCAGGCTCCGATCCCAGCTTTGCTGTGTCTGTCGCCGGCCTCACCCCTCGGCAGGCTCCAATCCAAGCACCCTCTTCGCCCAACCAATTGTCCCACGTTCTCGAGGGTGCGTGGTGGTAGCATTCTGCCTCTGGGGTTATTATTTCAAAGGTTCCAGGTGTAATGCATCAGATCTCTGCCTCCCGAGTACTGGCCACTGCCATTGCCACTGCCTCCACCATTTAAAATCTTTCCCAAGCTCTTTTTCCACTCTGAATGTTGTCCAGTGTTCCTAAGCATGCGTGATGGTAGCATTCGACATTTGGTGTAATTTCTCCAAAAAAAAATAAGGTTGGTAGGCTCTGATTTCTGCTTCTCCTGAATACAAGTCTCCACCGCCATCGCGGAGACCGCTTTCAACACTGCCTTTCTCCTTGGTCTCCGCTAAGCTCTCTTCTTACAGGTGATGGCCAAGATTCTTAACAATATAGAGAAACAGCAGTCCTCCTTCACAGGGAATTTTTCCATAAGTTCCAGTGCATTTGGATAAGTTTTGTCTGCATCTCCAGTATCCTGGCATCCACCACGGCCTTCTTAACCCCTCTCCGATATTTTTCTTTTTTCTTTTTCTTGTCCTTCTTTTTTTTTTTTTTTTTCAATAAGAGAAGACAGTATGTGTGGTTTGAGGAGGTAGTGGGATCAGGCACTCAGTAGCACTGTGATCCGGCCCGGTTTCCCCATGGGTCTAGCGTGCTCCGCACTACTCCGCCTGGGGCCCAGAGTCCTGCGACCTGGGCCCTGGCTGTTCCAGTGTCTGGCGTGCCCGGGACCCAGGGTCTTACTGGGCCCAGTTTCTCCAGGGGTCTGGCATGCTATGCGCTCTGGCCCGGGGCCCATAGTCCCGCGACTCGGGCCCTGGCTGCACGCCTGGCATTTTTATTTTTAAAAAGGATCTCACTGAGTTTTAGAGGGCCTCACTAAGTAGCTGAGGCTGTCCTCGAACTGCGGTCTTCCTGTCTCAGCCTCCCAAATCCTGGGATTATAAGTGTGCGCCACCATGCCCGGCTTGTGAGACCCTATTTCAAAATGAAGAATAAAAAATAGGGCTGGGAATATAGCTCGGAGGTAGAATTGCCTCTGTGTTAAATCCCTAATACAATAAATAAATAAATAGAGCTATGGGTATACCTCAGAGGTAGAATGCCCCTGGTTTCAACAATTCCCCCTACCCCTCCACACACAAAAGACTGGAGCTGAGCACGGTGGCACATGCCTATAATCCCAGTGCTTTGAAGGCTGAGACATAAAGATTGCTGGTTCAAGGTCAGCCTCAGCAATTTATCAAGGTCTTTATTTATTTTTTATTTTTGGTGGTACTTGGGGTGGAACCCAGAGACTTTCTACCTCCAGGCTATACTCCCAGACCTATATTATATTTTATTTGGAAACAGGGTCTCACTAAGTTGCTGAGAGCCTCACTAAGTGGCTGAGGCTGGCTTCGAACCTGTGCGATCCTCCTGTCTCAGCCTCCTAAATGCTGGGATTACAAGCATGTGCCAGCAAGCCTGGCTTTAGCAAGGTCTTTAAACAATTTAGAAAATTCTGTTAAAAAATTATATATATATATATATATTTGGTGGTGTAGCATGGCGGTAGAATGCCTCTGAGTTCAACCTCTAGTACCAGGAAAAAAATACTGGAGTTGGATGTAATGGTACATGTTTATAATCCCAGTACTCCAGAGGCTGAGACTGGAGGATCACAGGTTTGAGGACAGCCTAAGCAAGTAGTGAGACTCCCAGCAATTTAGCAAGACTCTGCTTCAAAATAAACATAAAAATGGAGCTGAGAGTGTAGCTTGGAGGTAGAATGCTCCTGGACTCAATCTCAATTTCCTGTAAAACACATACACACACACACACGCACACACACACACACCACCTGGGTATGGTGGCGCATACCAATAAACCCAGCTACCCAGAAGGCTGAGGTAGGAGGATCACAAGTTCAGAGCCAGCCTGGGCAACTTAAGGAGAACCTATCTTAAAACAAAAAAGGGCTGGGGAATAGCTCAGTGGTAAAGTGCTCTGGGTGTTTAATCTCCAGTAAAACACACACACACACACACACACACACACACACACACACCCCTACATAGGTATGGGATGACTGAGAGAAACACTGGTATGAAAAATCAAATTAGTGCAACCACTTTGGAAAACAGTATGGAGAATCCTCAGAAGAATGGGAACAAATCTACCATTTGATCCAGCAATACCACTTCTGGGTATCTACCCAAAAGAAAAGAAACCAAACTACCAAACGAATGCATGTGTATCTATCTTCATAGCTGCACAATTCACCATAGCCAAACTATGGAACCAGCCAAGATGTCCATCAACAGATGAATGGATTACAAAACTGTGGGATATGTACACAATGGAATTTTACTCAGCCATCAAAAACAAAACAAAACAAAACAAAACTCAATTACATCATTTTCAGGGAAATGGATGAAACTGGAGGACATTATGCTAAGTGAGATTAGTCAGTCACAAAAAATAAGAAATAAGATGCTTTCCCTAATATGTGAGAGTTAGGGAGAAATGGGTCATAGGAGGAACTCTTGATGAAAAAGGAAATCCTATAGAGGGGCAAACAAGGCAACCTAAAGGAGGAGAAAGGAGGGGGGAAGAGGAAAATCTCTAAAACACACAATGTACTTAAATATATTGAAGTCAATCACTAAGCTGAGCAAGGGAGGGAGGGACGGGGAGGGAATGGAGTGGGAATTGGGTAGGGGTTAAATCAGTGATGTGTACATGTCTGTACACACAAGTTTTTTTTTACCCCAATATGATGTATGAATATAAAAATTAAAAAAAAAACCCAAAAAGTAAAAAAAAAAAAAAAAAAAAAAAAGAAAAATCAGTATCTCCCAGTATCAGCTGATGTCTTTCTGGCTTTCTGAACAGGATGTAGCGCCCAAGCAGGGTGGTGAGTCACCCTGGGGTGCTGCTGCCCTGGACACTGGGAACTCGGTTTCCACTGTGGCTGCTGCATTTTACCTGCCCCTGAGAGTGTGGATGGTTTCCAGGTTATGTCCTGTGGAAATGGCCAAGGGAAAGGGGTGGGTGACGCACTGGGTTGTTTGCAAGTGTTTGAAGGTTTGTTGTATGGGAAAGTATTCTATTTATTCTGGAGCCAATATAGAGCAGGAATAGCACTGGTGAGCATGCATCAGACATATTTTGGCTCCAGACAATAAAGAACTGTCACAGTAACTCATGTTTCCTGGAAAAGTACATGTTTAGTCAGACGCTGTGGCGCACACCTGTATTCCCAGGACTTGGAAAACGGAGACAGGAGCCGGGCGTGGTGGTGCACGCTTGTAATCCCCGCGCTTGGGAGACTGAGACAGGAGGATCACACAGGTTTGAAGCCAGCCTCAGCTACTTAGTGAGGCTCTCAGCAACTTAGTGAGACCCTGTTTCCAAATAAAACATAAAATAGATCTGGGAGTGTAGCCTGGAGGTAGAAAGCCTCTGGGTTCCACCCTCAGTACCAAAAAAAAAAAAAAAAAAAAAAACCAAAAACAAAAAAAACAACAACAACAACAAAAACCGGAGACAGGAGGATCTCAGGTTCTTGGACAGCCTCAGCAAACTTAGTGAGACCTGTTTCAACATAAAAAATAAAATAGTGCTGGGGGTGTAGCTCAGAGGTAGAATGCCTCTGGGTTTAATCACAATACACACACATACACACACACACACACACACACACACACACACATGAAAATTACATGTTTACTAACAGAGTTTAGGTGGGGGCTGGATGACTGAGAATATCTGTCACAATGATTTTGTTTTGTACTAGAAGTTGAACCCAGAGTCATTCTACCTCTGAGCTACACCCCCCAGGCTATTTTATTTTATTTTTTTGGAAATAGGGTCTAAGTTGCTGAAGGCCTCACAGAGTTGCTGAGGCTGGCCTTGAACCTGTGCTCCTCCTGTTTCAGCCTCCAAAATACTGATTACAAGGGTGTACCATCACTCCGGGATGTCACAGTGGTTTTTTTTTTTTTTTTTTTTTTTTGGTATTGGGGTGGAAACCAGGGACATTCTACCTCTGAGCTACACCCCAGCCCTATTTTTTATTCTTTATTTTGAAACAGGGTCACATTAAGTTGCAGAGGGCCTCACTAAGTAATTGAGACTGTCTGCGAACCGTGATCTTCCTGTCTCAGCTTCCCAAGTATTGGGATTACAAGCGTGCGCCACCACGCCCGGCAGTGATTTTAATGTTAACAAAGGCAAAGGGTGTCTTGGACTCCAGGCTTTCCGCTGATAACACATAACTGGGATAATAAAAGCCGTCCTTTTAGCTGTGCAATTGCTCTGTGCTGTCGGCTTATCTCTCTCTGACAATTACTTGTGTTCATTGTGATCAGTTGCGGTCCTCTTATCTTGGCCTTCTCTCTCCAGTCAGCCGCTCCACTTTTACTAGCAAGAGTTAAGTGCAAGCCGGGCGTGGCGGCGCACGCTTGTGATCCCAGCATTCGGGAGGCTGAGACCGGAGGATCACGGTTCAAGGACAGCCTCAGCTACTTAGTGAGGCCTTCCGTAACTTAATGAGACCATGTTTCAAAATAAAGAATAAAAAATAGAGCAGGTGGTGTAGCTCGGAGGTAGCATGTCCCTGGGTTCCATCTCCAGACCCGCACACACACACACAAAAAAAAAATAAATAAAGATACGTGAACTTACAGATCATGACCACAAGGTGGCAGCACTGACCCACGGCATTTCCTAAGAGCGCCATGCGGAGGAGGGCGAGTCTGAGTGAAGCTGTAAGGAGTAGGAAGAAGGCCAAAAATAAATGGGTAAACTTTCCCCCTCCTGTCAAGTGACAGGGTTGAAGTGAGCGTGGCAGTGTGAGATAGTTGTATTTTAGAACTGTAAGTCACCTTTTTTTTTGGCCATGGGATTGAGCCCTACCTCTACGCCTTTTATAGCCGAACAGGGATTCACTGAGTTGCTCACGCTGACTTCGAACTTGCCACCCTCTTCCCATAGCCTCCCGAGGAAGACACTTTAAAAAGTGCTTCTCAGATTTTAACGTGTTTAAGGACCATCCAAGAATTTCTGTCTCTCAGCCGGGCGCGGCGGCGCACGCTTGTAATCCCAGCATTCGGGAGGCTGAGACCGGAGGATCGCGGTTCAAGGACAGCCTCAGCTACTTAGTGAGGCCCTCCGCAACTCAGTGAGACCCTGTCTCAAAAAAAAAAAAAAAAAAAAAAAAAAAAAAAGAATAAAAAATAGGGCAGGGGCTGTAGCTCGGAGGTTGAATGCCCCTGGGTTCCATCCCAGGAGAGTTGCATTCCTAAGTCTTTGGACCGTGCTGTTGCAGCTGGCTGGTGGACCACACTTTTTTTTTTTTTTTTTTTTTTGTGGCACTGGGGTTGGAGTCCAGGGGCTTTTTCTACCTCTGGGCTATATTCCCAGACATATTTTGTATTTTATTTGGAAACAGGGTCTCACTAAGTTGCTGAGGCTGGCTTCGAACCTGTGCCACCCTTCTGTCTCAGCCTCCCAAGAGCGGGGATTACAAGCGTGCGCCACCACGCCCGGCCTTATTTTTATTTTAAAACAGGGTCTCCTAAGTTGCTGAGAGTTTTGCTAGGTTGCTGAGGCTAGCCTCAAACCTGCGATCCTCCTGTCTCAGCCTCTCAGGTACTGGGTCACAGGTGTGCAGCAGCATGGCTGGCTCAGAGCTCCCCTGTCACATCCCCTTTGGTCACCACCCCAAGCTGTCACATTGGTTCCTATCTTCCTGAAAGCCACCTTCAATGGCTCATTTGTAATCAAGCACAAGATTAAGTTAAAATGTCTTTCTCTAGTTTTCATGTCCTTATAAAATGTAGTCTCACTTTAACAAGCTTACCTAACTTCCGTGTGTGTGTGTGTGTGTGTATGTGTGTGTGTGTGTGCGTGTGTGTATGTGTGTTTGTGTACACACATGCGTGTGCGGTGCTGGGGATAAAACTTGGGGTCTCGTGCATGTCAGGCAAGCGCCCCATGCTGAGTACAGCCCAGCCCCGTTTTGAAAGCTGCTTTCTGTGTGATGGAGCTGCCTTCTCTTTTCTCCAGTTACTGCCCGCAGCAGCGCCTCCTGCTTCAGCAGCACCAGAGCCTGGTAGTCCTGTGGACGCCTTGGGGACCGCTCTCATCTGGGTCCCTCCTCCCCCTGGACTTTGGTTAAATTGGTGTTTTCTTTTGCAGATCCTCAGATGGTCCTCCTTGGGAGGATTGATGAAATTTCTTTTTTTTTTTTTTTGGTGGTACTGGGGGTGAAACCCAGAGGCTTTCTACTTCCGGGCTCTACTCCCAGACCCTTTTTATATTTTTTATTTGGAAACAGGGTCTCACTAAGTTGCTGAGAGCCTCACTAAGTAGCTGAGGCTGGCTTCAAACCTGTGCGATCCTCCTGTCTCAGCCTCCCAAGTGCTGGGATTACAAGCGTGCGCCACCACATCTGGCTTCTATTTTTTTTTTTTTTGGTGGTACTGGGGGTGGAACCCAGAGGCTTTCTACCTCCAGGCTATACTCCCAGACCCATTTTATATTTTATTTGGAAACAGGGTCTCACTAAGTTGCTGAGAGCCTCACTAAGTAGCTGAGGCTGGCTTCGAACCCGTGCGATCCTCCTGTCTCCGCCTCCCAAGCGCGGGGATTACAAGCGTGCGCCACCACGCCCGGCCTTGATGAAATTTCTTTACGGGAACTCCAAGCTCATAAGGAAGTTGAGCACAGTTAATATTGCTTAAACAGCCTGGTGACAGAATAAGATAAATGCTCTATTTTGTGAATTTATAGCAGAATCCTTATCCTCTTCAAAAGAGATGAAAGAGTCAGGCATGGTAGTGCACACCTGTAATCCCAACACTTGGGAGGTTGAGAAAGGAGGACCACAGATTTAACGCCAGCCTCAGGAATTTAGTGAGACCTGTTTCAAAATAAAAAATAAAGAGAGCTGGGTTATAGCTCAGAGGTAGACTGCCCCCTGGGTTCGGCTGGGTGTGGCAGCACATACTCATAATCCCAATATTTAGGAGACTGAGATGGAAGGTTTGTGGCCAGCCTCAGGAACTTAGTGAGGCCCTCCACAACTTAGTGAGATGCTGTTTCAAAACAAAAAAATAAAATAGGGCTGGGGGTGTATCTCAGAGGTAGAATGCCCCTGAGTTCCATCCCTAGTACCACAAAGAGAGAGAACAAGAGATAGAGAAGGAGAGAGAGAGAGAGAGAGAGAGAGAGAGAGAGAGAGAGAGAGAGAGAGCTGTAATTCCAGTACTTGGGAGGCTGAGTCAGGAAGATCGCAGGTTTGAGGCCAGCCTCAGCAATGTAGCAAGACTCAGCAACCTAGCAAGACCTCTTTAAAAAAAAGGGCTGGGGGTGTAGCTTGGAGGTAGAAACCTCCTGGGTTTAATACCCAGTAACACACACACACACACATACCCCACTCGTGCATGCGGAGAGACTGAGCAAACGAGCAAGTGGGGGCATCATGCACTTCTGCCCTGGGCTCTGCAGACGGTTCATTGAGCCCACCTGGAAGTGTGCATCTTTGCCTGTGTGGTTGGGCATTTATATCAAGGTTCATAACCCTCCCCCCAGTCGGTGGAAATCGGCAGCTGGCTGAGGCTAAGGGTAGTCAAATTGTATGGGTGTGCTTTGACCACAGCAAGGCTTCCTCTGTGGTCTGGATCTGAGGAGGTCAGGAGGGCTGGACACTTCATGTCCTGCTCACCTACCGTTCCCCCACCCTGGGGGGACGTCGGCCTTCCCTGTCTCTACTGTGGGTGCATGCCAAAGTCCAGGCACACTATCCAGGCCTGGAACTGCTGTTCCCTGGCAGAGAGCCCCAACGGCTGGTTTTCTTGCTGATTTCCCGGACTCTGATCTTCACTGTCGGCTTCCAACCCTGGCTGCTGGTTAGAACCCCCTGTGGGGCATTTGACCCCAGCCAGCCCCGGGCCTGAGCCCCAGACAGTCTGCTCTAAAAGGGCCAGCAGTGTGGCCCAGGTGTTGGTAGTTTAAGAATACTTCCAATTAAAGCAATCACTTCACACTGGAGGAACTTTAGCTGGGGGCTCAGAGTTAATAAGCTGATTGAGAAGACAGTTTCACCTCCGTGGTCTTCCTGCCAAGAGCCCACATCCTAATTTCACCCTCAGGAAACACCAGATAAGCCCAAGTTGAGGGTCAGCCTACAAAATAACTGGCCAGTACTCTTCAAAAATGTTAAGGTCAAGTCAGGTGTGGCGGTGCACGCTTGTAATCTCAATACTTGGGAGGCTGAGACAGGAGGCTCACAGAATCATGGCCAGTCTCAGCAAGCTAAAGCTAGTGAGACCTTTCTTTAACAACAACAACAACAACAACAACAACAACAACAACAACAACAACAACAACAAAAGAGGGAGCCAGGTCTGGTGGCACATGCTTGTGATTGTAATCCCAGCGTTTGGGAGGCTAAGACAGGAAGATCACAGTTTGCGGACAGCCTCAGCTACTTAGTGAGGCCCTCTGCAACTCAGGGAGACCCTGTTTCAAAATAAAGAATAAAAAAAAAAATAGGGCTGGGGGTGTAGCTTAGAGGCAGAATGCCCCTGGGTTAAAAAAAAAAAAGGTCATTTTGTGGTACTGGGGATTGAATTCAGGGTCATTCTACCTCTGAGCTACATCTCAGCTCCCACCTCTTTTTTTTGGGAAAGGTGCTCACTCGGTTGTTGAGATTCTCACTATGTTACTGAGACGGTTCTGGGACCTGGGATCCTCCTGTCTCAGCCTCTCAAGCACTGGAATTACGGGCCGTGCTGCCACACTGGGCAGACAAAAGAAGTTCCCAGGAGCTAGTTGAAATGAAAGAAGTCTAAGGCGACCAGACACCTGAGCATACGTGTGATCCTTACCTGGATCCTGGACCAGGAAACAGACACTAGTGGGAAGGTAAATGGGATTTGTTTGTTTGTTTGTTTGTTTTGGTGGTACTGGGGTTCCTGGAAACCCTTCTACCTCCAGGCTACACTCCCAGACACCCATTTTTTATATTTTTATTTAGAAACAGGGTCTCTTAAACCAGCGAGGCTGGCTTCGACCCAGCGCGACCCTCCTGTCTCCACCTCCCAAGCGCAGGGATTACAAGCTTGCGCCACCATGCCCGGCGGCAAATGGGATTTGAATAAGGTCTGTTGATCGCTTCCAGGTACACTATCAGTGATAGTGTGTTGCTTTCGATGATTGTGCTGTGGATACCTAAAACATTAACATTTGGGGAAGTTGAGTGAAGAGTGTAGAAGGCCTCTATTTCTGAAATACTTCTGAGAGTCTGAAATTATTTCAAAATGAAACGTTGAAAAAGAAGGAAAGAATGAAAGTTTCCAGGTAATTCTAATGAGTTGTGAAAGCTAAAAACCACTTCCCCAAGTTATCTTGCCTAATTCTGTTAGAAAATCTTTCTGAAAGTGCTGCTTCGAGCGCAAGTTACAAATAACCAGATTATGGACCCAACCTAGGTGTTCATCAACAGATGAATGGATGATAAAATTATGGGAAATACACACCATGGAATTCTACTTGGCAATAAAGAAGAACAAAATTGTGTCATTTGCAAGAAAATGGAAGGACCTGGAGAACATGATGTCAAGTGAGATTAGCCAGTCACAGAAAGTGAAGGGCCATATGTTTTCTCTAATATGCAGAAGCTGGGGAGTGACTGGGGTACAGGAGGGACTCGGGGCATTGTGGGAGAAACCCCAGTGGAGCCAGGGAGGTGGTCTAAGGGAAGGGGAGAGGGAAGACTGAGGCTCATCAGTGGAAATACCACCATCAATTATGTACACGTGTGACTGTGCCAACATCATTCTCAGTACTCTGGATCGGGAAGAAGGCAAATGGGGAGATGTCAGGAGAGGCCCACCAAGTACCGCGTGCGTCTGTGTCACTGTCAACACGATCTACATGACGATGTGAGGCCATCGTGCACCAATAAGAACACAGTATTAAAAATAAAAAGAAAACGCTGCCTTGGTCAGGCGCGGTGATGCACACCTAGGATCTCAGTACCTGGGAGTCTGAGACAGGAGGATTGCAGGTCTGAGGACAGTCTCTACATTAGTGAGACCCTCAGTGAGTTTCTATTTCAAAATAAGAAGAAATTTAGGGCTGGGGAGTGTCTAGCTCAGAGGTAGAACATCCCAGAGTTCAATTTCTAGTACAAAAAAAAAAAAGGTGTTTCTAACCTTCTCAAAACTTTCCAATTACTCCTGTCATCTACATCTACAGAAGGAAGGAGAATCCTCCCCTTTTTTTTTTGGTGGAACTGGGGTTCCTGGAAACCCTTCTACCTCCGGGCTACACTCCCAGACCTATTTTATGTTTTTATTTTGAAACAGGGTCTCTTAAGCCAGAGCGGCTGGCTTCGAAACTGCGCGATCCTCCTGTCTCTGCCTCCCAAGCGCGGGGATTACAAGCGTGTGCCGCCATACCCGGCATTACCAGTTCTGAGGTAAGGAAAAAGTCAATTGGCTCCTTGGAAAACAGAGGGTAATAGGACTTTCTTCAAAGCGTCACTGTGAGCATGGAGGAGGTGTAGACTCAAAGGTCTCCAGCACATAGTGGGTTCCTTTCTCTTCATTTTCACAGATCATTGCTTCCAGAGGTATTGTGGGTAGTGCAAAGGCCCTTGTCAAAAATTCCCTGCAGAGCTGAACAGAATGCTTGGGACTTTAAGGAATCCAACTGAGTTTCCCCCACTGGGACCCAACGCAGTAAGTAAGTGACCTATGGGCAGAGGAATGCAACCCAGGGAGAAGGGAAGGACAAAGGGGCTCTGAGTGGAGAAGCCGAGACACCTCCACGCCCAGCCCTTTGGGCTCAGCCGACAGCTTGGAGGAAGCGGCTCCCGGGCAACTCCTCAGGCACGTCCATCCTGGTGGCACCCGCGCTAATCCGTGCCCTGCCCAGGTGATGTGTGCGCAAGTGAGTCAGGTCCCTTTCCTGCGGCTCCAGCCCTGCAGCTCTGTGCTGCAAAAGCAAAACCAGGAGGGGCGCAGAGAAGGAAGTCAGCGGTCACCAGGCCTGGCAGGAGCCAGGTGGGGCTGCTCCTGTTGAAAGGCCACAGACTCTGGGGTGTTTATTATGGTTCCTGGATTTGGCCTACTCCTCCCCTTGGTGGCCATCCTAGGGACTCTCCATCTTTCTATTTCCTTCTCGTTACACGTTCGTTTCCTTTCCTGGTGTATCTCTTTATGACCATAGAATGGCTGTGCAAAAATTGACAATTCTGGAAAAAGGACTTATTATAAGGACTGCCTTTTATTAAGAGCTCCAGGCTCAACAAAACCAAGATTGTATGGAGAGCCGGGAAATTCTGAGTCTGGTGTCTGGGAACAGGTTCATAAATTGAGGGTGAGACAGAAAGCAAAATGCTGGCTGTTGGCCAGATCCCAGAGCAGAGGGCATGGGCCTTCTGGACGGCCGGTTTCCTTAGGAAACTGAAGAGACCTTAGGGCATTCTCTGCCCCGTTGAGTAGGGGCGATGGTAAGTTATGGAGATGCGCCACATTGGGTACTTGCTTTTCTGCCTCCATAGTGTGTGTGTGTGTGTGTGTGTGTGTGTGTGTGTGTGTGTGTGTGTGTATGTTGCTGGAGATTGAATCAATGGCTGTTTACCTCCAAGCTATACTCCCAGCCCTTTTTAAATTTAAATTTTTTATTTTTATTTTTTGCAGTACTGGGGATTAAACCCAGGGACATTCTACCTCTGAGTATACCCCCAGCCCTGCTTTCATTTAATTTGAAACAGGATCTCACTAAGTTGCAGAGGGCCTCACTTTGTAGCTGAGGCCGGATCCTCCTGTTTCAGCCTCTCAAGTACTGGGATTAAAAGCATGTGCCACTATACCAGTTTATTTATTTTTTGTTTGTTTTGAAACAGGATCTTGTTAGGTTGCTGAGAGTACTGTTAAGTTGCCAAGACTGTCCTCAAACCTGTGATCCTCCTGTCTCAGCATGCACCAACATGCCTGGCTTCTTCCTCAGTTTTTTTTTTTTTTTAAATTTTTTTAGATTTTTTTAGATTTTTTTTTTTTTTTTTTTTTGGTGGTACTGGGGTGGAACCCAGAGGCTTTCTACCTCCGGGCTATACTCCCAGACCTATTTTATATTTTATTTGAAAACAGGGTCTCACTAAGTTGCTGAGAGCCTCACTAAGTAGCTGAGGCTGGCTTCGAACCTGTGCGATCCTCCTGTCTCAGCCTCCCAAGCGTGGGGATTACAAGCGTGCGCCACCACGCCCGGCTCATTCCTCAGTTTTTTAATCTGTAAGAATGCAGACAATAACACTCACATAAATTTTTTTTTGTGTGTGTGGGGCCTGTAGCTATTTGTCAAGCCCTTAGGATAGTACCCGGCACACAGTAAGTGTTGAATAAGTGCTACGTATGTGTGTGTGTGTGCGCGCGCGCGGTACTGGGGATTGAACCCAGGGGCATTTGACCTCTGAACTATACCCCCAACCCTACTTTTTATTCTTTATTTTTGAAACAGGGTCTTACTAAGTTTCAGGGGGCCTCACTAAGTAGCCAAGGCTGGCTGCAAACCTGCGATCCTCCGGTCTTATCCTCCCAAGTGCTGGGATTACAAGTGTGCGCCACCATGCCCAGCTAACATGCTACCTATTTTAATTATGGGAATAGGCAGAGGTGCCACCCTGGCCATCTAGGATGGGGAAGCCTTTTCCAGCCAGGAACTTAGCGAGATACTGTTTCAAATAAAAAATAAGATAGGGCTGGGGTGTAGCTTGGAAGTAGAACTCTTTGGGTTCCATTCACGGTTCCTCAAAAGAAGAAAGTTAAGAGGAAGTATGCTTAAGTTTTATGTGAGTCAGGCATGCTGGCACAGACTTGTAATCCCAGCATATGGGAGGCGGAGACAGGAGGATTGCAGGTTTGTGATCAGCCTCAGCTACTTATTGAGGCCTTCAATAACTTAGTGAGGCCCCGTTTCAAAATAAGAATAAAAGATAGGGCTGGGGGGGGGGTGAAGCTCAGAGGTAGAATGTCCCTAGGTTCAATCCCTAGTTCTGTGCACAAACAAAAAGTTTTATGTAAACATAAAAAGAACTTCTAAATCAGATCTCTAGATATAAGTAAGTCAGCTGCGTTGAGTAGATAGCAGATTCCTCACAAGAACATTCAAGAAGAATCACAAGAGATTGGGCAGTAGGTTTTCTTTGCAAGCAGTAAGTTGGACTGAGTCACTGATGAGGAAGGAGACAAAGGAAAGCCGGGCATGGTGGCGCACGCTTGTAATCCCCGCGCTTGCGAGGCTGAGACAGGAGGATCGTACAGGTTCGAAGCCAGCCTCAGCTACTTAGTGAGGCTCTCAGCAACTTAGTGAGACCCTGTTTCCAAATAAAATATAAAATGGGTCTGGGAGTATAGCCCGGAGGTAGAAAGCCTCTGGGTTCCACCCCTAGTACCATTAAAAAAAAAAAAAAAAAAAAGAGGAAGGAGACAAAGGAGAAAATGGACCAGATGAGAGAAAATGGGATGCTGAGAGAAAAGGATTGAAGAAACATTTACTGAGGGTTTATTACTTACTGGGCACTGTGTTTAATACCGTATGTATCTTTTTTGGTGTGTGGTACTGGGGTTTGAACCCAGAGGGACATCTACCTCTACCTCTGAGCTCTTCTTCTCCCTCTTTTTTTTTTGAACCATGTCTCACTAAGTTGCTGAGACTAGCCTTTAATCTTCTATTCCTCCTGTCTCAGCCCCTAAAGTATCGGGATTATAGGCATGTACCACCATGCTTGACTCACCTTATGTATCTGTTGGTTTTTTTTTTTTTTTTTTTTTTTTTTTTTTTTTGCGAGGTTGGCGGCGAACCTGTGATCTTCCTGTCTCAGCCTCCCAAGTACTGGGATTTCAAGCATGAGCCACCACGCCTGGTTTAAGTATCTGTTCTTATAATCTATTCTTTTACTGTTATTTTCTGAGCAGTGAGTGTTATCCTTTGTTATAGTTGAGGAATGAGGCTGGAGAAGGTGAAGCCATTGGTCCAGGGTCATCCAATCAGTGGCTGGGCTAGTGTGCTTCCCCCGGGAGCCTGTCTTGTTGCTTCTGTAAGGGCCTGGGGTTGGAGCTCAGTGGCAGAGCACTGGCCCAGCATGCGGGAGATCCTGGGTTTAATCCCCAGTACTCGGGGTTGGGGGAGAGAAAGAAGGCAAAGCAAATTTTTGTTGTGAGTGAGGTTTATAAAAGATATCTGTGTTAAGCCAGGCATGGTGGCGTACGCTTATATTCCCAGCTCTTGGGAGGCCGAGACAGGAGGATCGCACAGGTTCGAAGCCAGCCTCAGCTACTTAGTGAGGCTCTTAGCAACTTAGTGAGACCCTGTTTCCAAATAAAGTATAAAAATAGGCCTGGGAGTATAACCCAGAGGTAGAAAAACCCCTGAGTTTCACCCCAGTACCATAGGGGGGGAAAAAAATACCTGTATTAGGCAGAATAATGGCCCCATCAAAATGACCTCACCCAAATCCCAAGCCCTGAAACCTGTGAATGTTACTTTATATGGTAAAGGGCTTGGCATGGGATGGGGAGATCAATGTGGGCTACTTAGATGGGTCCAGTGTTATCACAAGGGTTCTTGAAAGTGAATGAAGGAAGCCGGGCATGGTAGCGCACACCTGTAATCCCAGTATTTGAGAGGCTGAAACAGAAGGATTGCAGGTTTGAAGTCAGCCTCAGCAACTTCATGAGACTGTTAAAAAAAAATGTGCTGGGGGTGTGGCTTAGGGGTGGAATACCTCTTAGTTCAATCCTAATAATAATAATAATAACAACAACAACAACAACAATAAAATATCCAACACACACACACACACACACACACACACACACACACACACACACACACTTACAAAAGAAAACAAATAGGCCACTGTCTGTCACTGCCTTTGAAGATGGAAGGGGGCTGTGAGCCAAGGAACACAAGCAGCCTCTGGCAGAAGGATCAGGCAAAGGGGTGGATTCAACCCTCAGGCCTCTGGAGGGGTTACTACCTTCCTGATGCCTTGATTTTAGCCCAAAGAGCCTCATTTTGGACTTCTGACCTCCAGAAATGTAAGGACAGGGAGAAACCACATTTATAGTTTTTCCATCCCAGGAGAGTACAGATTGCCACACAGAAAAGAGAGCCTGCAAGCAGGGCGTGCTGATGCACACTTGTAATCCCAGTACTTGGGAGGCTGAGACGGGAGGATGGTGCAGGTTCAAAGCCAGCCTCAGCTATTTAGTGAGGCCTTCCACAATTTAGTGAGACCATGTTTCCAAATAAAACATAAAATAGGTCTGGAAGTATAGATTAGAGGTAAAAAGCCCCTGGGTTCCATCCCCAGTACACACACACACACACACACACACACACACACACCCAAAAAAAAAAAATAGAGAGAGAGAGAGAGAAAGAAAGAGAGGCTGGAAGAAACCAGCTAAACTGCTAAACAGGTCTAAATTAGAGGTAGAACATGAAATATGGGTCATAGTAATTTTCTTTCCATACTTTGCATATTAATT
The DNA here is from genome assembly GCF_963383645.1 of Muscardinus avellanarius. NCBI lineage: Eukaryota > Metazoa > Chordata > Mammalia > Rodentia > Gliridae > Muscardinus > Muscardinus avellanarius. The sequence goes on from NC_137796.1 coordinate 55,119,803, forward strand.
TTCAAATATAAAAAATTAGTTGGAGCTCTAAGTTCAATTCCCAGCACCTGAAAAAAAAAAATTAACGATCATTTCATCATAGCCAGGCATGGTGGTGCATGGCTGGCTTGGGAGGCTGAGACGGGGGGATCACAAGTTTGAGGCCAGCCTTGGTAATTTAGCCAGCCTCTCAGCAATTTAGTGAGATCTTGTTTCAAAATAAGAAAATTAAGCTAGGTGTGGTATTGCACGCTTGTAATCCCAGTACTTATGAGTCTGAGAGAAGAGGATCAGAGGTTCGTGGTCAGCCTCAGAACTTATTGAGGCTGTCCCCAACTTAGTGAGGTCCTGTTTCAAAATAAAAAAAATAGCCAGGTGTGATGGTGCACACTTGTAAGTACTTGGGAGGCTGAGACAGGAGGATCATAGGTTTGTGGCCAGCCTTGGCAATTAATGAGACTCTCATCACCCTAACAAGACTCTATTTCAAAATAAAAAAAAAAGAGGACTGGGAGTGTCGCTTGGAGCTACAATGACCCTGGGTTCAACCCCCAGTAACACACCACACACACACACACACACACACACACACACACACACAGAATAAAACAGGGCAGGGAGTGTAGCTTGGAGGTAGATTCCATCCCTAGTACCATAAATAAATAAATAAAAAAGTACTGGGGGTATGTTTCAGGGGTAGAAAGAATGCTCCGGATTCAATTTTCAGTACCAAAAAAGGAAAAAAATTCTAACACGACATTAGTGTTAGAAATAGAGGTATGTTAGCTGGGCATAGTGGCACATGCTTATAATCTCAGTACTCGGGAGGCTAAAACAGGAGGATCACAGGTTTGAGGACAGCCTCAGCAACTAATGAGACTCTCACCGACCTAGCGAGACCCTGTTTCAAAATAAAAATAAAATTAGACTAGGGGTGTAGCTCGAAGGTGGAACGTTTCTGGTTCAATCCAGTGTTACAGTTTGGGATGATGTCGTCATGGGTTCTCGGCTAGTTTAGAAAAACAGCTGAAACTGCTGCTAGGCTAAACAAGATTTTATTATTACAGGCAGAAAGTGGGGACAGAGCAAGAGAAAGAACCACAGAGAGAGAGAGAGAGAGAGAGAGAGAGAGAGAGAGAGAGAGAGGTGATAAAGTGTCTCAGAAGTGAGACCCTGTCTCCTTCAAAACTTCAGTCTTTAATTTAATTTAATTTATTTTTTTGAGGGACTGGGGATGGAATCCAGTTATCTTGTTCTCCCTATCCTGCTAACCAATGGTCTTCTTTTTCCACCCAAAGTAGGTGCTGGCCTGTCAGTTATCTCAGCCAGGTAAGCCTTTTTTTTTTTTTTTTTGTTAGCCTTCTTTGTTCATCCTCACAAGGACAGACAGGTCTGACATCACTGATCAAAATGGCAAAAGGTCAGGGGGCTGCATGGCACAAGTTTAAAGCCCATAGTGTTCTTTTTTTTTGTGTGTGTGTGTGTGCGTGGTACTGAGGATGGAACCCAGAGGCATTCTACCTGTGAGCTACACCCCCTGCCCTCTTTTTTATTCTTTATTTGGAAACCGGGTCTCACTGAGTTGCAGAGTGCCTCACTAAGTAGCTGAGGCTGTCCGCGAACCGCGATCCTCCAGTCTCAGCCTCCTGAATGCTGGGATTACAAAGTGTGTGCCACCATGCCTAGCTTCTACATTGTTCTCAGTTTATCCTTATTTCTAAGGCCTGTGCTGGCCATCTGTGTCCTCGAGTATGTCTTAACATCCCTTCTCTCTCTCTCTGTGCTAGCAGTTACTTTTTGTGTTGTGTTTTGTAATAAGAAAAAGACACGGAAATATAGCTTTCTAAAGTATAAAAGCTTGCCGGGCGTGGTGGCGCACGCTTGTAATCCCTGCGCTTGGGAGGCGGAGACAGGAGGATCGCGCAGGTTCGAAGCCAGCCGCGCGCTGGCTTAGGAGACCCTGTTTCCAAAATGAAAATGTAAAAATAGGTCTGGGAGTGTAGCCCCGAGGTAGAAGGGCTTCCAGGAACCCCAGTACCACCAAAAAAAAAAAAAAAAAAAAGTATAAAAGCTTTAAGGCTCTATTTTGTGTTATTAGTAATCAATATTGGGTCAATACAGCTTGCTTTTTTTATCTTTAACTTGTTCTGAACTTTTGTGAGGGTCTCTGTAACTCGTTTCTTTCAAAGTGCAGGTGTCGGTCCGGGCCCCTGGCCCCGACCCTGGGCGGGTGGGCAGGCGCTGGCGGGGCACCCTTTGGTGACCCCCTCTCCACCCGTCCGGGATCTGGCCCCAACCCTGGGCGGGTGGGCAAGCGCTGGTGGGGCACCCCTAGGCGAACCCCTTTCCACCCGGAAGGACCCTGTAAAAAAGGAAAAGAAAAAGAAAAAAGGAAAATATCGGAGAGGGGTCAAGGAGGCCATGGCGGATGCCAGGATACTGAAGATGCAGACAAAACTTATCCAAATGAACTGGAATTATTGGAAAAATTCCCCGCTAAGGAGGACTGCTTCTTCTCTACATTGTTAAGAATCTTGGACATCACCTGTAAGGAGAGAGACTTTAGCAGAGACCAAGGAGAAAGGCGGTGCTGAAAGCGATCTCCACGTTGGCGGTGGAGACTTGTATTCAGGAGAAGCAGAAATCAGAGCCTACCAACCTTATTTTTTTTTTTTTTTGGAGAAATTACACCAAAGGTTGAATGCTACCATCGCACATGCTTAGGAAGACTGGACAACATTCAGAGTGGAAAAAGAGCTTGGGAAAGATTTTAAATGGTGGAGGCAGTGGCAATGGCAGTGGCCAGTACTCAGGGGAGGCAGAGATCTGATGCATTACACCTGAAACCTTTGAAATAATAACCCCAGAGGCAGAATGCTACCACCACGCACCCTCGAGAACGTGGGACAATTGGTTGGGCGAAGAGGGTGCTCGGATTGGAGCCTGCCGAGGGGTGAGGCTGGCGACAGACACAGCAAAGCTGGGATCGGAGCCTGCCGTAAGGCAAGGCCGGTGCTGGAGCCTCTGAGGCTGGGATCAGAGCCTGCCAAGGGGTTGGGCCGGTGCCAGGGCCAGCAAGGCCGGGATCGGAGCCTTCCATGAGGCAAGGCCAGTCCTGGGGCCTTCGAGGCAGCGACCGGAGCCTGCTGAGGGGTTAGGCAGGTGCTGGGGCCAATGGCCGACATCGGAGCCAGCTGCGAGGCAAGGCTGCTACTTGGGCCTCCGAGGCCAGGATCAGAGCCTGCTGAGGGGTTAGGGCGGTGTCGGGGCCAACAACCAGCATCGGAGCCAGCTGTGAGGCAAGGCCGGTGCTGGGGCCTCCGAGGCTGGGATCGGAGCCTGCTGAGGGGTTAGGCCGGTGCCGGGGCCAGCAAGGCTGGGATCGGAGCTCACCGTGAGGCAAGGCCGGTGCTGGGGCCTCTGAGGCCGGGATCAGAGCCTGCCGAGGGTTTAGGCCGGTGCTGGGGCCAGCGAGGCCAGGATCGGAGCCTGCCGCGAGGCAAGGTTGGTGCTGGGGCCTCTGAGGCCAGGATCAGAGCCTGCGGAGGGGTTAGGCTAGTGCCGGGGCCACTGGCCAGCATCAGAGCCTTCCATGAGGCAAGGTCGCTATTGAGGCCTCTAAGGCCGGGATTGGAGCCTGCCAAGGGGTCAGGCTGGTGCCAGGGCCAGCGTGGCCGGGATCAGAGCCTGCCGTGAGGCAAGGCCGGTACTGGGGCCTCCAAGGCTGGGACCAGAGCCTGCTGAGGGGTTAGGCCGGTGGTGGAGCTAGCGGCCGGCATCGGAGCCTTACGTGAGGCAAGGCCGCTATTGAGGCCTCCGAGGCTGGGATTGGAGCCTACCGAGGGGTTAAAATGGTGGTGGAGCTAGCGAGGCCGGCATTGGAGCCTGCCGTGAGACAAGGCCGGTGCTGGGGCCTCCAAGGCCGGGATCGGAGCCTGCTGAGGGTTTAGGCTGGTTCTGGGACCAACGGCCTGCATTGGAGCCTGCCGCGAGTCAAGGCTGGTTCTGGGGCCTCCGAGGCTGGGATTGGAGTCTGCCAAGGGGTTAGGCCAGAGCCGGGAGCAGTGGCCGGCATCAGAGCCTTCTGTGAGGCAAGGCCACTATTGAGGCCTCCAAGGCCGGGATTGGAGCCTGCCGCGAGGCAAGGCCGGTGCTGGGGCCTCCGAGGCCAGGATTGGAGCCTGCCGTGAGACAAGGCCGGTGCTGGGGCCTCCGAGGCCAGGATTGGAGCCTGCCGAGGGGTCAGGCCAGTGCCAGGGCCAGTGTGGCCAGGATCGGAGCCTGCTGTGAGGCAAGGCTGGTGCTGGGGCCTCCGAGGCCGGGATCAGAGCCTGCTGAGGGGTCAGGGCCACTGGCCGGCATCGGAGTCTTCCGTGAAGCAAGGCCACTATTGAGGCCTCTGAGGCTGGTATGGGAGCCTGCTGAGGGGTTAGGCCAGTGCCGGGGTCAGCGGCCAGCATTGGAGCCTTCTGTGAAGCAAGACCGCTAGTGAGGCCTCCAAGGCCTGGATCGGAGCCTGCCGAGGGGTTAGGCCGATGCCGGGGCCATCAGCTAGCATCGGAGCCTGCCGTGAGGAAGGCCAGTGCTGGGACCTTTGAGGCCGGGATCAGAGCCAGCTGAGGGGTTAGGCTGGTGTTGGGGCCAGCGAGACCAGAATTGGGGCCTCCCACGAGGCAAGGCCGCTGCTTGAGCCAGCGAGGTCTGGATCAGTCCACCAGGTACCCAGGCCACAACTGGGGCCGTCAAGAGTGGGATCGGTATTTGCAACGCATCATGCACAGAGAAATATCATAGAAAATTAAAACCAGATGCTTCCCCTAATCAGCAATAACTAGGAGGAAAGGGGCAACAGGAAGAGGTCGAGCTATAGAAAGGGTCCTATAGTGAAGCAATTAAGGTGACCAATCAGAGGGTATGGAATAGGGGAGGATGGAGCCTCTTTAAAAAGCAGAAGGTAGCCGGGCGTGGTGGCGCACGCTTGTAATCCCCGCGCTTGGGAGGCAGAGACAAGAGGATCACGCAGGTTCGAAGCCAGCCGTGCGCGCTGGTTTAGGAGACCCTGTTTCCAAAATGAAAATGTAAAAAATAGGTCTGGGAGTGTAGCCCGGAGGTAGAAGGGCTTCCAGGAACCCCAGTACCACCAAAAAAAAAAAAAAAAAAAAAAAAAAAAAAAAAAAAAAAAAGCAGAAGGTACATAAACATATGTATCAAAGTTAATCACCAAACAAGCATGGGATGGAGGGAGGCGGAGGGAATGGGATGGGGGCTGGATGAGGGCTAATTGGATGATGTGTGCTTGTATATCCTCTCAAGTCTTGTATTCCAATGTGATGTATGATTACAATGCACCAATAAAAATAAATAAAAAAAAGAAAGTGTTGGGTGTATAACTTGGAGGTAGACTGCTTGAAGGTAGAATGCTTCCAAGTTCCATCCCTGGTGCCAATATAAATTAATAATACAAAAAAAAAACAAAACAAAGTGCAGGTGTCTCTTGTTTCAGCGTCTTACTGCTCTGCATCTTATTTTAGTTACTATGGCAATCCGGCCCCGGCTATCAGCCAACTTTTAGCTGGCAAGGCGGGCCTTGTCTGACTGACCAGAGTCAGAGACAAAAGACTTTATTATTCACCTAAGTATAGCTATTCTTATTAGCAATCAATCCCCATTTAATCCCCATCACCCAGGACAAAAAAAAAAAAAAAAAAAAGGAAGAAAAGAAAGAAGGAAAAGAAAGAAAGAGAGAGATATGTTCAGCATAACTTGGGAGATACCTGTGCACCTGTGAGAGCATGCTGTTTGAGTTTAGGATAGATGTACTAAGGGCCGGCTAAAGGAAAGAAGGATGTCATGGGTAGAGGGACAGCTGTGTAAAGGCGGGAAGGGAGGACCTTGTCTTGAGGGTCAGCTTGAGATTTTGTCCTCTAATCTTAATGGTTCATTCTTCATCAAACTCAAAGACACAAATCTCTAGTTATGAAGGAGTGTGATCACTTTTTTTGTGTGTGTGGTACTAAGGATTGAACCCAGGGACATTCCACCTCTGTTTTGTTTGTTTATTTTTTATTTTTGGTACTGTAGTGGGCATTGAACCCGGAGAAATTCTACCTCCAAGTTATACTCCCAGCCTAATTTTATTTCTTATTTGGAAACAAGATCTCACTAAGTTGCAGAGGGTCTTGCTAAATTGCCAAGGGTGGCTTCGAACCAGTGACCCTCCTGTCTCTGTCTCTCAAGTACAGGGACTACAAGCATGTGCCATCATGCCCAGTTTACCCCTGCTTATTTATTTATTTATTTATTTATTTATTTATTTATTATGTATTTTTGTGCCAGTAGGATTGAACCCAGGATATTCCACTTCCAAGCTACATCCCCAGCCTTATTTTACTTTTATTTTGAAGCAGGGTCTCGATAGGTGGATGAGAGTGTCATTACTTGCTGAGGCTGTCCTCAAACCTGTGATCCTTCTGTCTCAGCCTCCCAAATACTGGGATCATAGGTGTGTGCCACGGTGCCTGCCTGGTCAGAGACTTTCTGTGGGGTAAACTGAGGCATCTGGCCACTTAGAATCAGTATTAAGTGGCTCGGGAAAGCCTTGCTGTTGGAAGCTCAGCCTGTCCTCTTCCCCCACCCCCCCTCCTGCAGTAAAGGCGGGCATCCAGTCCTGCACAGCCCCCTGTGTTTTGCAGGTAAGGGGCTTTGTTTCCTCAGTTGAGGGGTGGGTACCAAGCTCTGAGTTTTTGCTTTTCTCCTTCACCAGCAATTAGGGAAGTCTTTTTTTTTTTTTTTTTTTTTTTTTGGAACCTGGGATGAACCCAGAGTGCCACACCTGCAAAGCAGGCGTTTTGCCACTGAGCTACATCCCAGCCCCCTTCACTAGCACTTAAGGAAATGGTAGCTTGGCTCTCTTCTCTAATGGCCTCCTAAGGAAGCTGTCTAAATCTCTTCTAAGTTCCTGGACTCTGCAGAAAGCCACACCTTTCCCTAGCCCTCCAAGCTCCTGGGGACTCAGGAGACTGGGTAGAGCCCTCTGGGGGACTGGGGAGGGACCAAGAAAACAAAACAAAGCCCAGGTGAGTAAGAACCCTGTAATTTCCTCTATTTCCTTAAAGTGTATCTTCCTTTAGCCCCTCCACATCCTCACCCTAATATTTCAGGGCCAAGTCCTCTTCTCTGGGCACAAAGAACCTGGTCTCCTGGCTCCTGCTACGGTGTGGTTCCTCCCACGAAGACAATGGGCCGGTTTTTTCTATAGTCAAAAGCCCTTGTGTTGGGGCCTGGAGTTCCACCTGAATTAGTGCGCAGTCCACGCCTCCCTGCTCAGCGCCTTCCAGGTCACCCTGAGGTCTGCAGGCCTGGGGCAGGGTGGGAGTCCTGGCTGCACCCAGTGAAAGGGGGAAGGAAGTCTGTGGGAATCCCAGACAAGGTGCCCGGGAGAGCCTGCTAGGTCTGTTGGCAGAAGCAGAGGATTGTGGGCCAGGCCCTGGGTCCTGAGTCCGGATCTTGAATGAGGAACTCTGCCCTCAGGCCTTAGCTATGCCTTGTATGGAATGAGAGGAGACAGAGGAACTCCAGCCCACAGCGCCAATGCTCTCGCCCTGCGTTTTCTTTGCTCTTCCCCAGTGAAACCCACACCATCCCTTCTGGGCCCACGGTCCATCCTCAGATCAAATAGACTGGCTGACGTCCATCAGAGGGGGTGCGTGCTTGGGTGTCATGTCCCCTTTGAAGACGATCTCTCTGGTGGCTGGCCCTTTAGACAAGAGCAGAGTGGGTGGATATTCCTGGCCAGGTCTCCTTCCGGGCTCTTTGGTGGCAGGAAGGGCTGGGTCCTGACACACCCAAAGCTTTAGGGGTCAGGACTTTAGTGAGTTGGGACTTACGTGGGGAGTGGCTGGTCAGGTCTGTGTTTTGGGACAGGCCCTGGCCAAGGTTTGCTGGGAGCGCTGTCTGTGGAGGGTCTTCTCAAGGGATTCCCACCTGAGCCTGGAGCTCAGAGGCCGGGAGTGGGGAAGGGTGAGAGTGGTTTGAGGAGAAGCCACTCAGAAGGAGGAGGCTTCCGCTGTGAGCTGTGAGCGCGGGTGCACACCTGTCGTTCCAGGACTAGGGAGGCTGAGGCAGAGTGGGCAGGTTCCAGGCCAGAGTGGGCAATTCAGCAAGACCCTGTCTCTAAATAAATAAAATTAAATTAAAAAGGGATGGAGGTGTAGCTCAGTGGTACTGCCCTGTTTAAAAAAAAAATGATGGCCGGGCGTGGTGGCGCACGCTTGTAATCCCCGCTCTTGGGAGGCAGAGACAGGAGGATCGTGCAGGTTCGAAGCCAGCCGCGCTCACTGGCTTAGGAGACCCTGTTTCCAAATAAAAAAATATAAAATCGGTCTGGGAGTGTAGCCCGGAGGTAGAAGAGCTTCCAGGAACCCAGTACCACCAAAAAAAAAAAAAAAAAAAAAGATGACTGCCTGGTGTGGTGGTGTGGTGGCACATGCTTGTAGTCCCAGTACTTGGGAGGCTGAGATAGGAGGATCCTGCCGGCTCAAAGCCAGCCTCAGCTACTTAGTGAGGTTCTCAGCAACTTGGTAAGATCCTGTTTAAAAAAAAAAATGGAGGTCTGGGAGTGTAGCCTGGAGGTGGAGGGCCCCTCCCCCATATTACATATTACATATTCCCCCATATTACATATTCCATCCCCCATATTACAAAAAAAAAAAAAACACCAAAAAAAAAATAAAAAAAACACGATGAAGCTTGAAACTGGGCTACTAGGTTTAGAAATCTCCTTGGAAAAATTTAAAAATTACTTGGCCTATTCTATCACTTGGTAGTAGTGAATTTTACATTTTCACATTATAATATAAAATACTAATAGTCGAGCGTGGTGGCATAAACTTGTAATCCCAGTACTTGGGAGCCTGAGACAGGAGGATTGTGCAGGTTTGAAGTTAGCCTCAGCTACTTAGTGAGGCTCTCAGCAACTTAGGGAGACCCTGTTTCCAAATAAAACATAAAATAGGTCTAGGAGTATAGCCTGGAGGTAGGAAACCCCCCCCCCACACCTAATAGTCAACAAATATTGTGTGCTTAGTACATGCTAGGTAGTGTGTGTGTGTGTGTGTGTGTGTGTGTGTGTGTGTATGTGTGTGTATGAGAGAGAGAGATGGGGGGGCGAGTTAAATACTGTATTTTTTTTGTGGTACTGGGAATGGATCTCAGGGGCATTCTACCTCTGACCTATCCCTGGCCCTATTTTTTATTTTTTTTAAATTTGTAAGCAGTCAGCCAGGCATGGTGGTGCACGCTTGTAATCCCCGCGCTTGGGAGGCTGAGACAGGAGGATCACGCAGGTTCGAAGCCAGCCTCTGCTGGCTTAAGAGACCCTGTTTCCAAAAAAAAAATAAAATAGGCCTGGGAGTGTAGCCTGGAGGTAGAAATCCCGTGGATTCCATCCCCAGGACCACCAAAAAAATAAATAAAAATAAAAATAAATTTGTAAACGGTCTCACTAAGTTGCTTGAAGGCCTCCCTAAGTTACTAAGGCTGGCCATAAACCTGAGATCTGTTTCAGTCTCCTAAATATTGGTATGGCAGGCATGCACCACTGCACAAAGCTAAAACACTTTAATTTCATTTCCTACTCCGATCTTCACAGCTGCAGCTGGGTACTTTTCTTAGCCCCATTACAGGTGAGGGGACTAAGGCATAGACTGCCTTCACAGCTTGTGTGCTGGAGCCAGAACTTGCAGCCAGGCTGCCTGGGGACTTATAACCACTCGCAGCTCAGTACTTCTAGGCTTGTTTGTTTTATCTTAAAATAAGATGGATAAAATGGGGCTCAGGAGCTGATGGTGTACCAGGAGTCCTGGGCCAGAGGCCTGACCCTGCAGATCCAGCATATCAGGTGGCCACTCACTCCAAAATCCCTACAGAAAAGCTAGTGGCAAAAAGCACAAGAGGAACTTGAATCAGCGCAGGAAGGGGGAGCGGGAGCCGCGTCCTGAGCCCTGTCTGTGAGGGGTGCCGTGGCTCTGGGGTTTGCTGGAGGAGAGCGAGGGCAAGGGCCGGGGGTCACAAGCAGGAGCCTGCCCACAGCGGGGTGTGAGTGTGAGTGGTCTTGATCACGGGGTCAGTACTGGGCAGCCGGGCCTTGTCCCCGAGAGGAAAGTGGCTGTGCTGGGGGTCAGCTTTGACCCCTGGCAAGATGTTTACCCATCAGACTTTGTTCGTCGGATCCCAGGTGGCTCCCACCCAAGGCCTGACGCAAATGGAGGTAGAGAGGCCATGTCTGCAGTCCTGCCCTTAGCCCCCAGTGGACATGCTGCAGGCAAAGCGAAGATCTAAGTCCTTGTTACAGAAGTCTAGAGAGGCCGACGGCAGGGAGCCTGCAGAAAGCGAGAGGCAGGACTTTTCCTAGAGCTGGGCGTGGTGGCGCAGTTTGTAATTCCAACACTTGGGAGGCAGAGGCAGGAGGATCCGGGTTGGTGGTGGGCTTTGCTAAGTAGCTGAGGTCCTTGGACTGTCTGTGTCAGAATTATCTGGGATGTATGTTAACAGTCGAGACTTTCTGGGCTTGGTGGCACATGGCTGTAATTTCAGTACTTAGGGGGATCGCGGGTTCGAGGATAGCCTCAGCAACATAGCGAGACTCAGCAACCCAGCACGACCCTGTTTCACGACAAGAGACCTACTGAGTGGGCCGTCTGTCTGGGTTCTGGGATGCAGTGGATATGGCCTCCCTGGTGTTGTTCTTGTGTGAAGTTACCCCTGGAGTCCAAGTTCTTTTTCTGGGCTCTTGTGGGGTTGGTAGGAGGGTGAGCGGGGTGCATGAGAGAGGATGGAGCCCCATGGGCCTTCCATCTCTGATTTACATTTTCCTTTCAGCCTTCATTTGCTTCTTTCCCTCCTCTACCCTGCCCAACCCAACTCGCCTGAGGCTGGGTTTCACTTCTCTGGGGGACCTGGTGAGGGAGTGGAGGAGCCCGCTCAGGGTTTGGTGCTCAGGGGGGATGGCATGGGAGGGCAGGGACAGCTGGGGCTCAGCTCTGTTGTGGAGGCAGAGCCGGGTGGAGTCCAGGCAGCTTCTGAGAGGGACCTGCTGAGGGCGGTGGGTGGGGAGCTGTAGAATTGGGAATTGCAGCCGAGGTGTGAAGTGGGTAAAGCATGGCAGTGTGGTGAAGACCCAGGTATCTGCCCTGACTTGGATAAAGACACCATGAAGCCCACAGTTTACTTTCTGGGGTGCTCACACACTCTGGCCTCAGGGAGATGTAGGGCGAGGGGGGCCCTGCTGGGAGTGAGGAGCCCTGGTTCTGTCATTCGAGCTACCAACATCCTGTTACCAGGGCAGTCACCTGCCCACTCTAAACTTGAGTTTTCTTATCTGTGCACTGTTGGATTCGAGTGAGCTAATCTTTCTAGTTCCTTCTTGCTTTCCAGGTCAAATTTTGTGGTTAGTTGCAGGAGGCAGGGGGGCGGGGCAGCAGAGCCCACAGTACTGTGCCCGCCCCTCCCAGAAGGGCTGGGACAAGTTCTCCTGAGGCTACCCTTCTTCCTCCCTCTCTCCCTTCCTCTTCCCTCCCTCCCTTCAACTCTTCCTCCCTCCCTCCTTTTTTTCTTTCCTTCCTTTTTGATTTTGGTACTGGAGATTGACTCCAGGGGCATGCTACCTCTGAGCTACACCTCCATCCCTATTTTATTTTCCGTTTGGAAACAGGGTCTCGTGAAGTTGCTGAGCTCCTCACTAAGCTGCCGAGGCTGGCCATGTACCTGCGACCCTCCTGTCTCAGCCTCCCAAGTGCTGCGATTACAGGTGTGAGCCACCAAGCCCAGTTCCTTATCTTTTGAAAAGAGTCTTGTTAAATTGCGGAGGCTGGCCTCACCTCAGCCTCCCGAGTACTGGGATCACAGGTGCGCACTCCCATGTTCAGTTTTATATCTCTTCTTGAACAGCTCTGCATTCCAGCGGGCTGAAGCTGTGTGTGTGCTGAGGGAAGTCTTCAGAGCCAGGAGCCCCACTAGCCCTGAGGAGAGAGGGCCCAGTTGGCAGGTGTCCTGCCATTACACAGACTTCTTTTTAGTTTTTATATTGGGGATGGAACCCAGGGGTACTTTCCCACTGAGCTACATCCTCAGCCTTTTAAAATTTTATTTTGAGTCAGGGTCTCATTAAATTGGCCAGACTTTGTGAGTGTGGTGGTACACACCTATACTCCCAGTACTTTGGAGACTAAGTTGGGAGGATCACCGATTTGAGGCCAGCCCCAGCAACTTAGTGAGACCCTATTTCAAAATTAAAAAACCAAGAACCAAAAAAACAAGGGGTGGCTCACTGCAGACTTCTCATGTCCTGGTATTGACACGGCTTGCCTTACTCTCCTTCCCCTTCTACAGCCTATCCGGGAAGGCCACACTGAGCTCTGGAGTGAGCTTTGATAAATTTCCCATCTGTTTTCCTAGACAAATATCAGGAAATTTAGCCTGGCGTGGTGGCGCACGCTTGTAATCCCCGCGCTTGGGAGGCACAGACAGGAGGACGGCGCTGGTTTGAAGCCAGCCTTGCTGGCTTAAGAGACCCTGTTTAAAAAAAATTATATATATAATTTTATATATATATGTCTATATATATATATATATATATATATATATATATATATATATATATATATGTCTGGGAGTGTGACCCGGAGGTAGAAGGGTTTCCAGGAACCCCAGTACCACACACACAAAAATCAGGAAATTCTTTTCATAACATCAGTGAGTCCGATGGATATTTTCCGTTTCCCCATAGAACCGGGCAGAGGACACAGAAGCACACGCTCGCCCTGGCTCCTGTACGATGGGGAGGGGGCTGTGTCCTTAGGGTTGGCTAATGTTGTCTGGGGAGCTCTGTGATGCATATGGGAACCCACGTGGTGTCCCAGTGTCTTGTGTGTCACTGCCACTTGAGTGTGGAGAGTGGCTTCTGTGAGTGGCGCGAGTGCACTGTGTGTGTGTGTGTGTGTGTGTGTGTGTGTGTGTGTGTGGACGGCGGTCAGAGTGTGGGGTCGGTGGCAGTTGGTGCTGAGAGGAAATGGTTCAGGAGCCGGCTTACTCTTACTGTTTCTACTTTTTGCGCAAGGTGCCGATAACTTGTATTGTGGGGCTGATATTAGAAATGTCCTTAACTCAGCCCGGAATCCACCTGGTTTTATTCTTGGGTGTGAATCATGCCGGCGGTTTGGGAGGTGAAGGATGAAATATGCAGCCTTCCTTGACAGTCTGAAGTCAGGTCTCAGAAATGAGACGTTGATTATTTAGTCATGTTTAGTCAGCACCACCTTGGATCTGTGAGTAGGACCCAGAGGATTTGAGAGTTTCTGTGACTGAGGTATCATCCTGTTCTGAGAGGACTAGGGACACTTGACAGCAGGAAACTGCTCAGATTTGTGGGCCTTTTCTTCCTTCTCTCTCTCTTTCTCTTTCCTTCTTTCCTCCCTCCCTCCATTCTTTCTCCTTCCTTCCTTCCTTCCTTCCTTCCTTCCTTCCTTCCTTCCTCTCTTTCTTCCTTCTTTCTTTCTTCCTTCCTTCCTTCCTTTCTTTCTTTCTTTCTTTCTTTCTTTCTTTCTTTCTTTCTTTCTTTCTTTCTTTCTTTCTTCTTTCTTTCTTTCTTCTTTCTATGCTGGGGATTGAACCCGGAGGCATTGTACCTCCAAGCTATTTTTTATCCTTTATTTTCAAACAGGGTCTCACCTAGTTGCAAAGGACAATCACAAGGTACTGAGGCTGGTGGTGAACCAGGATCCTCCCGTCTCAGCCTCCCAAGCACTGAGATTACAAGCATACACCACCAAGCCCAGCCTCTTTCTTTTTTAAACCAGTATTTAGGCATTCTGACCTTTAAATATAATTTCACTTTTTGCTACCAGCATGTTATAGGGACTCTGGTCCTCACCATATCCCCTTCCTTCTTCTTTTGTGCTGGGGATTGAACCCAGGGCCTCACACAGGCCACGCCTGTGCTCTGCCACTGAGCTACATTTCCAGCCCTGACCATGTTTTCTTACAAGGCCCCCAGGATCAAGTGATTCCTGGCCAAGAAACAGAAACAAAATTGTCCCATTCCCTAGTGAATTTGGATGAAAACTGCTAGAATCAGGTAGCAATGCCAGGAGGAGATGTTGGAGACACCAGGCTGGGTCGTTGAGGAGCTGCCCATGAGATGGCACGCGTATTTATGTTGTCTCAAGGTCACCATCATCTTATCATACCCAGCTGAAGTGTCAATGTTGTCTGGACAGTTGGACGTTTTTTATTGTAAGTCTGATTTTTCTTTTTGTTTCCATGCCTTGTGCTATTAGGTTGGTTCAGTAATAAATATGCGAAACCTTTATAAATATGCAAAACAAGCCCATTGTCATTTGTACCTACCAGGGACCAGGTGCTGATTGAACCCAGGGGCATTCTACCTTTAGGCGATACCCCCAGGAACCCCTTCAGAAAAAAAATTTTTTTTTTTTGTGGTACTGGAAATTGTACCCAGAGGCATTCTGTCTCTGAGCTACACTCCCAGACTGATTTTATTTCTTATTTGGAAACAGGGTCTCATTAGGTTGTTGAGAGCCTCACTAAATTGCTGAGGCTGAAGCCAGGCTTGTTGGCACATGCTTGTAATCCCAGCATTTGGGAGGCTGAGACAAGAGGATCATGGTTTGTGGACAGCCTCAACTACTTTGTGAGGCCCTCTGCAACTTAGTGAGACTGTTTAAAAAAAAAAGAATAAAAAAATAGGGCAGGGGGTGTAGCTCAGAGGTAGAATGCCCCTGGGTTCCAATCTCAGTACTGCCAAAAAATAAAAAAATAAAAATAAAAATTGTGGAGGCTGTCTTCAAATCTGTGATCCTCTTGTCTCAGCCTCCCAAGTTCTAGGATTACCACCACGCCCAGCTGTAATTTTAATTTTGAAAGAGATTTTCACTAAGTTGCTGAGGCTAGTCTTGAAACTGTGATCCTGCTGACAGCCTCCCAGGTACTGAGATTATAGGCATGTACCACTGCCTATAAGATTTTCAAAGATAGACGAAATAAAATCCTTGTCCTCAGGAACTGTTGGTCTTTTTTTTTTTTTTTTTTTTTTTGCGGTACTGGGGATGGAACGAACCCAGGGGCATTCTACCTCTGAGCTGTACCCCCAGCCCCATCTTTTATTCTTTATTTTGAAACTGGGTCTCACTGAATTGCAAAGGGCCTCACTAAGTAGCTGAGACTGTCCACGAACCGCCATCCTCCTGTCTCAGCCTCCCAAATGCTGGGATCACAAGTGTGTGCCACCATACCTGGCTTGTTGTTGGTCTTTTTTTTGTGTGTGTGTGGTTCTGGGGGTGGAACCCAGAGGCTTTCTACCTCCGGGCTATGCTCCCAGACCTATTTTATATTTTATTTGGAAACAGGGTCTCACTAAGTTGCTGAGAGCCTCACTAAGTAGCTGAGGCTGGCTTTGAACCTCTGCGATCCTCCTGTCTCATCCTCCCAAGCGCTGGGATTACAAGCGTGCGCCACCACGCCCAGCTTTTGTTGTTGGTCTTTTCATGAACAAGACTTTATATAGCTAATTCCCTCCGTACCAAACACTATTTTTATTTATATGTTTGCAGTACTGGGGATTGAACCCAGGGCCCTCCTGCTGAATTACGTCTTTAGCCTTTTAAATTTTATTTATTTATTTATTTTTAAATTTTGAGACAGAGTTTCTCTAAGTTGCCCGGGTTGGCGACCTTGAACCTGTGATCTTCCTGCCTCAGCCTCCTGAGTGGCTGGAAGGCTGGGCGCAGTGGCACAGGTGCCCAGCCACACCGAACTCTTACTAGTAAGCGTTGGGAACGCTTTAAACCAAACAGGTGACGTGAGACCCTGCAGTGGCTGATGGAGGAGAGGGGACAAGAGAACAGCTCCTGGGATTACAAACTGGGATTACAACCTGGCTGTTGTACTTTTTGACTCTCCCTTTTGGGAGGACAGTGAGCAGGGGAAGACAGGGAACTGGGCTCCTTAGGAGATGCTGTGATAGGCGAAATGATAGGTGGCGGCTGACTGCCCCTCAGCTCCTCAAGATACGAGAGGACGTCTGGAACATTCCTGGAGATGTAGAACGAGTGTGTTCCATGGGGGGTCAAATGCCAGGCATTCCTTTTTTTTTTTGGTGTGTGTGGTGTTGGGGATTGAATCCAGGAATTCACATATGCTAAGCACATGCTCTACCACTGAGCTACACCTCCAGATCTTTTTAATTTTTTAATTTTGAGATGGGGTCTCACTAAATTGCCAAGGCTGGCCCCGCAAGTTGCAATTCTCCCGCCTCGGGCTCCTGAGTAGCTGTGAATGCGGGCGTGTGCCGCCACAGCGGGCTCTAGGTAGCTGTGTGTGAGAACATTAAGCGGGAGGTGGCAGGGCAATCTGGGCCTTGCAAGGTTATCTCGATGGAACTCCAGTGACTTTTCTCTGTTCAGGCCAGGATGTGGTGAGGTCGCTAAGGGCGATGTAGGAACGGGAGGTGGGAGTAGCGCTCAGAGCGTCAGGTGCAGAGTGCTTGGTGCTCGCACACCCGGTTCCTTCCTTCTGCCTCACCATGGTGCCAGGGCAGTGCACCGAGGCTTTCCCCTGGCTTCTCCATCCTGAGGCTGGGCGATGCCTTTGCCCTTTTGTGGCTTCTCGCCCCCTTCAGTACCACCCTTAATATTCATTTTAGCCTGATGTCCTCAGTGTCAGATCCCCAGGGCGGGGAGAGTGAAGTTTCCCTGACCTCACCTTCCACTTCTCCAGGTTGACCCTCACCTGGGTCCCTGTAACTCTTGACCGGCCCAGTTGTTCCCTAGGCACAGGCAGCCTGGGGGTGCGGCGCTTGGAGTCAGGGAGGCCAGACTTACATTTAGATTGCTTTGTCCTTTATTAACAGCGTGACCTTGGACAACTGACTTAAGCGAAGACTCGGTTGCTGCATCTGTAAAATGGTGGAGCAGTTATAATAATAGCTAGTATGTATTGAACACTTGGTGCCTGACAAGTCGGGTCCCTCCCCCCTCCTCGCAGGAGGCGGGACCCTGGAGAAAGAGGAGGAGAAGGAGCAGGAGACTCCGCTAGGCAGGCAGGCGATGTCGGGAGGCAGAGGATAACGTGAGAGAAGCGGTGTTGGTGTTGGTGTTTCCACGCGTAGTCCCACCCCCACGACGTATACCTTAGAAGAGAGGCATCTTCCGTCTAGCCTCGGATGGGCCCGCAGGTCTTTGGGACTGTCCAGCCCCCATTTCCCAGAGGACCGCATTAAAACTGGTACCACGCTCCCTGGTCTCTCTCGTGCCTTTACTTCCCATGTGCAAACCTAATAGCACCATCACCAGAGAGTAGGTACTGCTGTGGGTGCCATTTGTTTTGTTTTTGTGGTGCTAGGGATTAAATGCAGGGGCAATCTGCCCTTCAGCTATATCCTCAGTCCCATTTTTTCTTTTTTTTTTTTTTTGGTACTGGAGATTGATCCCAGAGCCATTCTACCTCCAAGCTACACATCCAACCCTATTTTATTTTTATTTTGAAACAGGGTCTTGCTAGGTTGATGAGAGTCTTATTACTTGCTGAGGCTGTCCTTGAACCTGCTACCCTTCTGCCTTAGCCTCCCAAGTATTGGGATTA